>NC_142066.1:143637248-143692248 GCF_059756535.1 Pantherophis guttatus | reverse complement strand
CAGGGAAACATGTTCCAAAAACCAGTTCCCCTACTGTTGCTTTTGCATTCTGCTTCGAAGTAAACCATGACTGAAAGATTCCTGAAAATTCAATGATATAGATGTGTTACAAAATGTATATAAATTTGCCATGTTTTAAGAGAAATAGCTTTAAAAATCAGCTTGGTATATTAAAAAAGTATATTATTTTGAGAAACACTTAATTACTGTAACTACATGGACAAATTCATAAAGACCTCTAGTGTCAGGGTTCCAAGTAACACCCCAACAAAATCAAAACTTCAAGGCAAGCATTTTCCTCAAAGTTTGAATTTATTAGAGATGTCATATTGGCACATCTGGGAAAAACCTGAATCTGAAAGCTCCGAATTCTCCCCACCCACAGCAAAGTCAAAGCTCCTTCCCCTGCATCCACATGGACATTATATGGTCCAATCAGGTCACTGTCCCAACTGTAGTTGACTCCCAGTCTTGCCTCATCAGGCGCAGGCTGAACATCCTTTATTTTTATTTTATTTATTTTATTTTTGAATTTGTATACCGCCCTTCTCCCTGAGGACTCAGGGCGGTGAACAGCCAAATAAAAACATCAAATACAAATATTAAAACACATTTAAAAATATATATAGATTTGGCCCCATTAATTAAAATGATAAACAAAAGAAAACAATTAAAAAACCCTTAAAAAGAAATTAAGCCAGCCCGGCTTGTTGAAAAAAGAAAGTTTTAAGGGCACGGCGGAAGGCACTGAGGTCATGGATTCTCCTTATCTCAGGGGGCAACTGATTCCAGAGGGTGGGTGCCCCCACAGAGAAGGCCCTCCCCCTGGGGGTCACCAGCCTGCATTGTTTGGCTGATGGCACCCCGAGGAGGCCCTCTCTGTGGGAGCGCACAGGTCGGTGGGAGGTCATCGGTGGCAGTAGGCGGTCTCAAAGATAGCTAGGCCCTATGCCATGGAGCGCTTTAAAGGTGATAACCAACACCTTGAAGCGCACCCGGAAGACCACCGGGAGCCAGTGCAGTTCACGCAGGAGCGGTGTTACATGGGAGCGCCACGCTGCTCCCATCACTACCCGCGCTGCTGCATTCTGGACCAGTTGGAGCCTCCTTGACTCCCAAGGGGAAAATGTTATTATAACTATACACTCCACACTGTCTCCACCCCCCCTCCCATTCCCACAGCTTGCCACCACTGTGGCAGCCCTAAAGATTCCAATTGAAAGATGTCTCCAGGGCTGACATTTAAGCTGTATGCTTAGAAATGGCTTGGTCATGGCCTTGCTTTCTCCTAGGGAGAAAATGACTACCCCAAGGTTCACCAGCTGGATTTGTCCCTAAAGTAGGACTAGAATTTCAGTTTTCCTGTTCTTAATCCAAAACTTTAGCCACTTGACTAAACTGATTCCCATATGCTTATTTACTGAAGCCTATGTATGCCACTAGAAGGGACATGGTGGCTCAGTGGCTAAGATGCTGAGCTTGTCAATAGAAAGATTGGCAGTTTAATGGTTCAAATCCCTAGTGCCACGTAATGGGGTGAGCTCCCGCTACTTGTCCCAGCTTCTGCTAACCTAGCAGTTTGAAAGCATGTAAAAAATGCAAGTAGAAAAATAGGGACCACTTTTGGTGGGAAGGTAACAGAAAACTTCTGGACAGCGCTGGCTCTTTGGCTTTGAAAAAGAGATAAGCACCACCCCCTAGAGTCGGGATTGACTAGCATATATATCCGAGGGGAACCTTTACCTTTATGTATGCCACTACAAGCATTAGTTAAGTGATATGCATAAGTATATCAACACATCTGGTATAGGCATTTTTAAAAATCTCAAATGATGTGGAAACAAGAAAACAAATTTGACGTTAACCAAACTGAGTAATTTGGACAGCCAGGTCTGTCCATTCATTCACTCTTTGCAAATGTAGATGCTTGCTTCTTATTGCAGACTTCAAGAGACAAAATTGTCTCTCCTTATTAATGGTAAATTTTCAATTAAAGACAATATTCCCAACTGAGAAGAGATCATTGGTTAGAGCCCAGCTTTAGAAATGGTTATGGTTCCACACTTGGAGAATAATTCAGAAGTACTTGAACTAGTTGTCAAGACAGGTAGTAATAGAATTTTCTAAGTTTAGCCTTGAGGGGGGAAAAAAATTAGGAGATAAGCTAATACCCTTCAAGTAATTTATGGGGTATCACCCAAAAAGTCAGATCTGATCTTTATTAGCCAAAATGCTAAGCATGGAATCTTTGTCTAAAGTTACAGAAAGACAGATTCTGATTGCATGTCACAAAAAGCTTTCCACAGATAAGAGCAGTTGAACAGTCAAACAATGATCTGTGAAGTGAAGGTCTCCCTGTTTCTGGATATACTCAAAAAGAGGTCTGACAGCCATTTCTCAGACATGTTTTAATTTGTATTTCTACATTCAACTGTAGATAGGATTCAATGAACTAAAGCATCCCTGATTTAATGGATCTAGATTGCAATTCCATCAACTCAATCACGAGACTTAAGAAAATGTGGAAAATGCTTCACAAATAGTTGAAAAGGACAGTTCTGATTTAAGAAGAGGGTTGGTGAATCCAGCCAGATGGAACATGAGAGGGTTTGTCTAATGCTCCATCTGGTTGTTGACAGCAGGGTTCCAGATCCTGCTGACCAAATGCAGCAAGGGAAGAATGTCTAACCATCCTTTAAACATGCTGTTTCTCACTGCTAAACTTAAAACATAGACCAAAGCCTTCAGGCAACCTTAAAAGCAATGCAAAAAAACTGAGCTACTGAAGCTCTTATTAATCAGGCCCAAGTCAATTTGGTGATATAAAAAGTGACTTTAAACAGAGTATCCATTATAGTGGATGAAGAGTTGGGGGTCCTAATTCAACCACCAGCTTAGTGTTTGAACCACTGCAGCATCTTTGACAGAAGGCCCAAAGGTGCTTTTTCAGGAGGCAATTGGACTTCCTTGTTTTTTCTTTGAAGATGTTTCGCTTCTCATCCAACAAGCTTCTTCAGCTCTGAAAGGATAAAGGAAAATGGAAGGATTTATACTCCTTGCAGACGGCTGGTCATTTGCATCCTTTTAAAGGGTCATTGAAGCCCTTGGAGGTTTATCTGTGTCCTCAGGGTCACTTGAGTGGTGGTACCTGTAGTCTGAAAAAAAGCACCTTTGGGATAACCATGACCTGGATGATTGAGAATCTCTACCGACCTTTGACAGAAGACTACTCAAATTCTGCCTAAAAATATCCTATGAAGGAGGATTCATCACTTCATTTTAAAGCCCAAACCATTCATAGACTGTCCTAGGTTCACAAAAGGCAACTTGTTCCTTTTGTGAAGAGTGACTACACTAAATCTGTCAAGATAATCTCTTGTTCCATCTGGTTCTGTCTAAATTCAAACAAAACTAAGTTCAAGAAACAGCATCAAAAGAGATAAAGGAAGAGTAAGACACAATTCACCTTTCAAACTTGTCAGCCAAATGTGTAGGCCTGAAAGTTGCATGGATAATTTCTTGAAATTCTCAGAGGAAGGACAAATTCTTCAACTATTTTCTATAGTTTCAAAACACCCAAAGAGTGTGTGTGTGTGTGTGTGTGTGTGTGTGTGTGTGTGTGTGTGTAGGTCTAAGCATGGTCTTTGCTTAACCACAATGTTTGCTTTATGACCATGGCTTTCATTTAATGACCACTAAAAAAAAAAGGTTGTGCAATTGGGTCAATCACCCGCTTATCAATCCACATGACTTACAATAGTAATTCCAGGCTCAATTATAGTCATAAATTGAGGACCATCTGTATGCCACATTTGAATAACTATTAGAAATGAAAATGATGTTATAACTCACCTCCCAAACTTAGGTTGCCACATTTCCTTTGATTTATTTTCTATTATTGAATTCATCCTATCTTATTTCCATATCCATTTGAGAATCTGACTTAAAAACTCTTGTCTTAAAATGCATATGTTTTCATGAATGTTTCTCTTTATACACACATTGATGTGCGTATGCCTAAAAAGCATATTTTATGTAAGCAATTTTCTTGACTTTAATGTTATTTTGTTCACACTTTACCCGAGACATGCATTTCTATGCACTTCCTATAAAATATATTTATTTGGTGCCTTACTCTATCGCCAAATTCTAAACAGCAAGGATTTGGGCATATAAAGTATATTCCAGCCTATATATAGGTTCAAGAGTTAAAAAGTGGATAATTTTCCACTGTCACTACCTAGGGTCTGCATATTGGGATTCAGCACTGGTAATTGCTTATGTTATCATCACCCTGCCCTTAGTTAAAATTCAATCAATTTTTTGCCCTTGGTTA
This sequence comes from Pantherophis guttatus, assembly GCF_059756535.1. NCBI lineage: Eukaryota > Metazoa > Chordata > Lepidosauria > Squamata > Colubridae > Pantherophis > Pantherophis guttatus. The sequence goes on along the minus strand of NC_142066.1, from coordinate 143,687,912 downwards.
AAATTCATGAACCTCACAGTGTGAGTTTATGAATCCTTATCATCATGCAAAAGAAAAATGCTGTAGTAGGGTCATCTGAAACTGACCTTTGTTTCTTGCAAGCATTTTTTTTTTTCAGTCAAATAATGCCTTTGAAGAACTACTATGCTTGTCAGGCCTGATCTTTATTAAAAACATGAACGTGGTGCTAACTTTGTTAAGATATTTGCTTTATAAGGAAAATTATTCTTTAAAATGGAACTATAGAAAGATGGCAATTCATTCTCTCCATTTGCATACTAAGCAAATTTCTTCCTTATCTTCACCTGCTATAATATAACGTTTTGGCCTGCCTACTGATTATATGCATTGTTAAATATAGTATTTACATTTAAAAACGATGGGAGTTTTTGTATAATTGACTGACTCTGATGTAAACATGATTCCCTGTTTTATTGCCCATCTCTGCCCATAATATAAAGCTGAAACCTCAAGTTCAATTGCTAATTGCAAAAATGATTGTGGATAGGAGTTGCCTCTAATTGATTTTAGTGATGCTAGACTGAAAATTAAGAAGAAGATGACCTTGATTGTGGTCTTTATTTGGTCATATATAGCTTATTGAACAGATGTTTTCATTTTTAAAAATGCACTGCACAGAAGCTTTGCTTTCAAGACAACTATTCATAGGGTATGGGGTAAGGCTGCAATCTAATATACTTACCGAAAAATAAACCCCAGGTTGAATAAAATGAATGAAACAGGATTGCTTAGCATGTGATATATATATATATATATATATCTCCCTCCCTCCCTCTGTCTCTTTTTCTCTCTCTCTCTTTCCATAATTACCATGAGAGAGAAGTTTGGTCTGCAGAAATCAAGATGGTTGCTAGATGGTAGTACATTTGCTCCTACGTAGTTTTTTTCGGCCCAGGTATAGTAATCCAAACGTGTAATTTCTAGTAACAAACTAACCTTTGTTGAACTATTACAATTTCTAGAAAAAGCATCATGACATACATTTATTTTATTTAAGTCAAACATAACTAATTCAATTTACATACATCAAAGACAAGATCATATCTTGATGTCTAGATTGTTTTTGTCTAAAAGGTCATCAAAATCTTGTCATGATGTGTTAGAAGTTTGATCTTCATTAGCATAGTCTAATATTTTCTGAAGGGACTGAACATTGTAAGATTTCTATTGCCTGTAAATATTGGTTATTATTGTATATCAATTAGCCTAACTAAATTTTATTTCCAGTTTACCCTCTGGATTTGTTGCTATAAAGATTAAAATAGTTCTTTGCTACTGCTGAGACCAAGAACTGATGTACTTTATGGTTGTAATTAATAGATGGGAAATTAATAAGAATTTATGGAGTTACTGTTTCCTTGAATGTGGAAATCCTATTATAGATGCTAAAAAGAGAGTTTGGCAGAAAAAGAAATTATTACTATTTGTCATTCAATTTGAAGAAAGAATTTGAATTTGCAGTTGTAGTTAGTTTATAGAATGAGAGGATTTGGATGTATTATCCCAGATGCAGCATAGTCTTCTTCCTCTAATTTATGACAAAATGCATGTGTGAATGTCTTTTCTGATAAGAAACCAGTTTGTTAGTAATCTGTCTGGCTTTATGTTTCCATTAAATTCCAAATAAATCATGAGGAATGTCTATAAGTGCACTTTCCAGTTTGAAAGTGTCGGTTAAAGGTCATGGGAAGATAGGTTAGAAAGAAAGTCAATGGTGGATGATGGTGATGATGATGATGATGATGATGATGATGATGATTATGATGATGATAATAATAATAATACATTAACAAATTGCAGCTTCCTGCAATAATACCAGCAGAACTGCAAAAAACTGTGCTACTTGGAACATCGTACATTTTAAGAAGATACTTGGTTGATACCTAGGATGGTGGCAGCAACCTGTATCAACCATTAGCATCAGTCAATGGTATTTGTGATGCATTTTTGAATGTTCAGTTGACTGAGTTTCATGTTTAATGAATAAAAGAGATAATATTAGCACATTTAAGCACTTTTAAGCACATTTAAGCACATTTAAAAGCCAGATTGAGTTTATTATCAGGGATGTCTTATTTGGGGGGAAACAGGGTAATAATAACAATAATACCATGTCCAAGAATTTTACAAAACATATCAAGAAATTGCAGCTTCCTGCAATAACACCAGAGGAACTGCAAAAAACTGTGCTATTTGGAACATCGTACATCTTAAGAAGGTACTTGGTTGATACCTAGGATGCTGGCAGCAACCCATATCAACCATTAGCACCAGTCAATGGTTTTGTGATGCATTTTTAAATGTTCAATTGACTGAGTTTCATGTTTAATGAATAAAAGAGATAATGATAACAACAACAGCAGCAGCAGCAACAACAACAATAATAGTACCAAGAGTGACAGGTACCTTGGGTACAATCCCAAAACATCTGGAACATCACTTGAACACCATTGACACTGACAGTTAGTATCAATCAATTTCAAAAAGCTTTTTTACTTGGAACAGTTTATATTCTGCTTTAATACCATCAAACAATATCTGCCTACTTCTTATCCTTGGGAAGAATTTGACAAGTGGATAAAAAGACCAAATCCATTTAAACATCTGGCTGAGTGCATGATCAACCATAATGATAATACAAACTATTAATAATATTGTGCAAATCTGCCCACAATTAGTGTCAAACTCAAGTCCTGTGGGCCAGATCCGGCCCACAAGGTGCTTAATTCTGGCCCGGGGCTGGGAGCAGCCGTGAAAACGGTGAAGGACTGGCCTTCTGCGAAAACTGGCAGAGCGCTAGCAAAAGAAACTAAAAGCAAACAAAACAAAAGGAGAAATGTTTTGCATTTGAGCATCCAAGAAGGGACAGGAAAGGAGAAAGGGAAAGAGAAAAGACAAAGATGGGAAGAGAGCAAGGAACAAAAAAGAAGGGAAGAGGGAAAGGAAGAAGAAAGGAGAATGAAGAGGGAAGAAAAAAGGAAGGAAGGAAGGAAGGAAGGAAGGAAGGAAGGAAGGAAGGAAGGAAGGAAGGAAGGAGGGAAGGAAAGTCCTGCCTCAGCATTTGCCCACCAATAAACGGCAAAGCTCCTCTGGAGGACAAGGGTTTGACACTTTCCCTGGTTTCACCTTCCTCCACTGGAGACAATGGATCCCCCCAGCCCCTCCTGGGCCACCACAGGAACCCCCAACACAAGTGATGTCAAACTGGTCATGGCCACCCCAGCCATGCCTACATGGTCCCCTGAGGTCAAACGCAATCCTGATGCGGTCCCTCAATGAAATCAAGTTTAACACCCTTGCCTTAATAGATCTGCACAAAGCAACACCAAACACCTGGGTAGCTGAAATGGACATCCAGTTATGAGGCCACCCCAATAGAAGTTTTACTTATAATTACATAGACTGTATATATGTTTACTACTCTTCTGCCTTGTTCTCATCATATGCTGAATAACAAATAATAACAATAACAATAACAATAACAATAACAACAATAACAATAACAAACATCACTAACAAAAATGCAAAAAGAAATATCCAAGCAGTTTGTTAATAAATCAGAGAAAACAGAATACTCTTCTACAAGAAAAGGAAACTGAAAAATTATAAGTGAGAATCCTAGGAGGATATAAGAGTTTATACTGCTTATGTAAGTATATGTATTTATTTGAGCATGTACTGTACAGAATTGTATGTGCAAGCTGTCATACAATTTCCTTTTGTTCTTCTATAGACTGTTTGACATACTGCAATGAAAAGGAAGAATGTGTACTAAAATGTTTGCACAAAAATGTGTATATGAAGAACTTAGGTATAAAAAAATGATTGTTTTGATTCAAAACACCTTACATTGATATTAAGAACAATGTATAAAATATGTGTGTCAGAAAATCTTTACTTGAGTTTTGCAAATTGTAAACTGCAGAAATTGAACATTTAAATTACAAAATTGAAAATTACAGCCCTCTCAGTTAATCTCTGGGGATTAGATTCCAACCAGATTTTATTTCTCAATACAAAAAGTATAATGCAGTTCATAATATCTCCTTTTGTTTGGATCCAATAATCTTCCTGTAGATTAAGTCACTCTGGAAGAGATTTATAGAGCATGCCAATACAAATGTATACAAAAATAAATGTCAGTGTGATAGATAGGGTTACTCTCACATCAACGAGTTTCTCCAAATATTCAAATATAGCACTTTACAGAATTGTATTCTATTAGCTTTGGGGGCATAAATACATTGCACCTTTCCATGCAGTCCTGGATGCTGAGGGGGAAATAATGAAATTTATAAAATTAAAAAAGGAAATTCTGTTTCGAATGGCTCCACTACTTACAGGTTATGCCTTTATTCAAAAAAATGGTTACTGAAATTTCTTTCATAGCTGTATTTTCTTTTCCAGCATTTTAACTTTCTTCTAAGATTTTCACTTTAGTGTTAATTTTGGTTATCTGGAGCCCTCTGTTCAAAGGTCTCTAACATGCAAAAATAAAATAAAACAATATTTTAAAAATAAAATCATTGTTGGTCTAGGGAAGCTATCCGCAATCTGGGACCTTCCTGGGTAGCAAGGCCCAATGTAACTGGAGGTTACAGATGTCAGTGCCAGAAAAGAATCTTTTTCACTTCTCCCTCCATTCAACATGCCTGGAATTCGTAAATTCTATTTCCATCCTATAGCCCTTGGAATTTGAACTGTAAGCTGTTTCCTAGGCAACAAGCAAACTACCAAAAAAAGAAAAAAAGAAAAGAAAGAAAATCACCACATGGCAGCAAACCTACTCGTAACCTGCTCTCTCCCCCCCTGCTTCTGCCTTATATTTCACTGAAAGTCAAACTAAGATTTCTCGTTGGATCATCTTCAGCTTCACATTGGTGATAACCGAAGTTATATCACAAAAGCAGATTGAATTTCATTTACCAGATTAAAGGTACTCCCTTGGTTTATGACCATAACTGAGTCAAAATTTATGTTGTTGAGATTTTTGTTAAAAGAATTTTGGACCATTTTGCAATCTTGCAATTGTTAAGATTGTTAAGTTGTTAAGTGAATCACTGCAGTTGTTTAAGTTACTATCACAGTTGCTAAGTGAACCTGGCTTCCCCATTGACTTTCCTGCAACCGTCATAAATATCAGTCAATTGTCAAACATCTGAATTGTGATCACATGACCATGGGGATGCTGAAAAGGTCATAAGTGTGAAAAATGGTTATAGGTCACTTTTTTGTAGTGTCGTTGTAACTTTGAATAGTTGAAAGTTGAGGACTACCTGTATTGAACTCTAACAGCCCGTCACAGTTAGGGATGGCTAAATTTTCAAATCACTTTTGCATATGCTCAAGTTCTATCCATCTTATCTTATTTATCTTAGATCTCCTTAGATACTTCAATGCATCCATATATATATATTCCTCTCCCATCACCCATAGTAATTCATTTCAATTCTATATGTTTTCTTTATATTATGTAGGCAAATAGGCCATACATGTTAGATGAAGTGCTCTGCCATCTCCCACCACATTCCAATCCCTGAGGAGCATCCTAATTTTTAAAATATACTGGGGTTTTATCTCACCATAGTAACAAGAGACACTTGAAATTGGAAAGTAGAATTTTTTTTTTAAAATTTGATTTATATGCCGCCCTTCTCCGGAGACTCAGGGCGGCTTACAATGTGCTCAGCAATAGCCTTCATCCTTTTGTATATTTATACAAAGTCAGCTTATTGCCCCCACAAATGGGTCCTCAATTTACCTACCTTAGAAAGGATGGAAGGCTGAGTCAACCTTGAGCCTTGGCGAGATTCGAACCTGCAGTAATTGCAGGCAGCTGGTCTTAATAACCAGCTTAATAACAGGGTGCCTTAGACCACTGTCCTACCAAGGCTCCAAATTGAGCTTTACCTCCACTTCTGACTTCTAAAAATGCCTTTTTCCAAGTTCTGAGAATGCCAATTCAGAAATTTTGGAACAGAAAAAGCATTATGTATAATACAGAACTTTCTGGAAAAGAAGGTGATCAACATGGTGATTAGGAAAAAACAGGTTTTATAAATTTCTTTATTTCTTTACAGAGATAGACAAAGCCTAATACCTAGCTAATGATAGGCTAGTAAGAGAAAAGTCATTTTATATTTTGAGTATGTCTGGGAAGTCACCTTTAATTACTAATCTCTTAGATCAAGAGTAGATAGTGTGACAAAAAGGGGACATTGAGTCAATCCTTAACTTTCTGCCCCATTGCTTATTAAGATCACCAGGTTATGTGGGTGCTGAAGAATCAGTCCCACCAAGTTTGCACTTCCAGTAAGGAAGTCATCAGAAGAAAAGCCTAGTAGTTAAATCACCAGGCTAGAAAGTGAGAGATTGAGAGTTTCAGGTGACTTTGGACTACTCATTCTCTTTTTCAGCTCACCTCACCTCATGGGGTTGTAGTGGTGGAAGGGTGCTGCATATGCTCACCACCTTGAGTTATTTTTAAAAACAATAAAGGCAGGAAATAATAAACTAACAAATAAACAGATAAATAACTTTGCAGAGCTTTTCCTAAATGGGAAAGTTGACATTGGATCTCTTGTTCTCATGCTCAATGTTCAACATTTAAATTTATTAACCCTTAAAAGAGATTTTTAAATGCTTATGTTGCAAGATCAAACAGCATAATTAGCAAAATCAGTTAAAATACAAATTCTTGAAGGTGAGCTTGTCCTTCATATTTCAGTCCAGGGAAAAGTCAGAGCTTTCCATTTTTAGATTGATCGGATTGATAGAATTGTTGTTAGAATTATTCTAACTGATTGAAATTTTGGAAACATACCTGGGAATGGACTCTGTTGAATTCAGCATGGATTTCTTTTTGATGCCACAGAGATGTGTATAAAATTTCATAGTTAAATTGCTAAGGAAGAACAACTGAGAAGTGCAAAATCTGATGGTTAAGGCAATCTAGCAAGTAGAGGGGAACCAGCTGATAGACCTTACTTGGTTTACAAATGAAATAGGATTGGACCTGATTAGTATCTATATGAAAATCCTTCAAGCAATACCAATCAAGCTGTAGCCTAAACCAGGGGTACCCAATCCCCAGGCCATAGCTCACTATTGGACTGTGGCCTATTTGGGCTGTGTGAGCGGTGGGCCGGTGTACGTATACACATGCATGCAGCTCAACTTGCTAAAGTCGAGCTGTGTACACATATACATGTGTACTGGGCCCCCACTCATGCAAGTCGTTGCACATACAAGCACATGTCCACCAGCCCGTTGCTTGCATGGTCCAGTTCCTCTCCCCACCCAGCCAGGCTGCCAAGCAGCAAAGGTTGGGGACCATTGGCCTAGACTGAGAAGCCTTGAAAGAAGGCAACAGCAAATCACTTCTGTCTCACTATCCAGAAAACTAATGCACATGTCCACAAAGTCACCAGGAATCAAATTACACTTCAAGGAGACTTAATCGATGTCCCTCATTAGTCCCAAAGTTATGGGTTAAATAACAAGGTTTTTCAGTATTTCAGGACTATTTATTGACCTAGCAAACAGTGCAACCTATGACAAGGAAAAGTAAGTAACCTCAGCACTGCCCTAATGAATCCATGCTACTGGCCCTCTCTATATTGCAGGCACAAAGCATCCTTTGTCTCTTGATTTTTAAGACACCATATTTTACTCTCTTCTAAGCTGTTGGAAGAACATGATGCTAACAATGAAATCAGCAGGGAGAAAATGCAGTCCAACTTTTCCGCTTCCCTCCTAGGAATTTGCCCATATGAGTTTTGAATTTCCTTTGCCTTTGCTATACCACAAAGAAGTTAGGATGTTAGAACTTGCACATCAATATCTACTGCAAAGGCTCCACAATTTGGGAGCACAATTCTTAGAGCAAACATATCAGGCCTTTAGTCAGTCCTGCTTTTGAAGTTCTGCCTTTCTGAAGCTTCATTGTATCAACACTAGTGCAATTTGGGGAGATGTTTGGACAATAGCCATCTCTGTGGGAAAGGAATTGAGCTTTGGACAGGAAGTGTCCTGTGTCATGACTTATGACTGAACCCTGCAAATGACTGTCAGATTCAACTATATCATTACTGGCTTAAGACAAATATTATAGAGCATACCAAAGATGCTTACTCTAGCCTCCTTGGTTTGTTTTGTTAGTAATTGGCTGTGGCCCAAAAGTATTTGTAGATATCAAGCCAGACCCTGGATATTTTCCTCAAAAGGTTTTTAAAATCCTGGCAAGAAATTTAGCAGTGCTGCTATTATGGAATCAAATTGTGTTCCAGTTCTACAGTGTTTATCCAAAGCTTTCTATATGACATTCAGTTTAAGTAATAAAATAGAGTTACTTCTACATTTCAAAACAATGCATACGATACATCTCTAAACCAGGTCTATGGAGATTCTCAGTCATCCAGGTCATGGATGTCCCAAAAGTGCTTTTTCAAGAAGCAACTAGATTTTCTATTTTTTTCTTTGAAGATGTTTCACTTCTCACCCAAGAAGCTTCTTGAGCTGAAGAAGCTTCTTGGATGAGAAGCAAAACATCTTCAAAGAAAAACCCACCCCAATGATGCCCTTGAAGTGATGTCCCGGTGCCTGGAGGCCGTATGGGTCTGGATGGGGAGAAACAGGCTCAGGCTCAACCCATCCAAGACCGAGTGGCTATGGTTTCCGACATCCCGATATAGTCAGCTGGTGCCATCGCTGACTATTGGCCCTCATGGAAAGGGCTCGCAACTTGGGTGTCCTCCTGGATTCACGGCTGTCTTTAGAAGAGCACTTGACGGCCGTGACCGGGAGGATTTTTCATCAGGCTCGCCTGATCTGCCAGTTGCGTCCCTTTCTAGATCGGGACTCCCTACGCACGGTCACTCATGCCCTCATCACCTCCTGTCTGGACTATTGTAATGCTCTCTACATGGGGCTCCCCTTGAGGAGCACTCGGAGGCTCCAACTGGCGTAGAGTGTGGCCGCGTGGGTGGTAAGCGCCACATCGCTCCATGTAACACCTCTCCTACACAAGCTGCACTGGCTCCCGGTGGTCTTCTGAGTGCGCTTCAAAGTTTTGGTTATCACCTTTAGAGTGCTCCATGGCTTAGGACCTGGTTATTTATGGGACTGCCTGCTACCACCAATAGCCTCCCACCAACCAGTATGCTCCCATAGAGAGGGGCTCCTCCGGGTGTCGTCGGCCAAACAATGTCGACTGGCAGCCCCCAGGGAGAGAGCCTTCTCTGTGGGGGCACCTACTATCTGGAACGAGCTCCCCCCGGAGATACGGAGGATCCCAGATCTGCGTATCTTCTGTCGCGCGCTCAAGACATTCTTATTTCATCAAGCTGGCCTGACCTAAGTTTTTCCCCTTTTTAAATGGAAATTTTAAATTTGGTTTTAAATTATTGGGGTTTTAAATTTTCAGCCAAATTACTTAATTCGTTTTACTTTATTTTAAATTTTGTATTTATATGTTTTATTCTATGGCTGTTCACTGCCCTGAGTCCTTCGGGAGTAGGGTGGTATACAAATTCAATAAAATAAAAATAAAATAAAATAAAAAACCAGAAAGTCCAGTTACCTCTTGAAAAAGGACCTGTGGGTCTCTAAACCAAGGTTTTTCCACCTTGGCAACCTTAAGATGCGTGGACTTTAACCCTGGGATGGAATTCTGGGAGTTGAAATCCAAATGTCTTAAAGTTGCCAAGGTTGTGAAACCTTGATCTAGCCTATATTGCTTCCAGAATTGATAAACAATTAAATCCATACATGGAATTAAGCAAACAGGAGTCTCTCTTTTTGAATCATGATTTATCAACTACAATAGGTATGCACATTTTCTAATTAAAAAGTACATGAAGCCAAAGAAAAAAGTAGTATATTATGATTTACTCCAATGGGTAAAAAACCAACCAGGGCTTCTGCAACCATTGTTTGGAATAAGTAGTTGTGAGGTTGCAGTTTATCAAGAAGCAAAGTTCTAAAACAGATGGATCTGTCTACGAAATACATCATTTCTTTTATTTCAAAGGCAAATCATTACCAAAGACAAATCTTCCCTAACTGGAAAGCTGTTTAATTGTCATTCCTTCATCCCAGCTCTAGGTGAGATTTATTTGCCAGAAATTGCAATTTGTCTAGCCAGTGGGCTTATAAAGACAGTCTCTTTCCAGGCTTTGTTAAATGTTCCAAATGGCAGAGCACAAAACTCACAGAGTGATTGAAAAGAAATGAGGATTTTTAAAAGTATATTAATTCTCAGAATTCACAGGGCCTTCTGTTGTTGCCTTGAACCACATTTTCAGCTTCCTTTGCAAAATATGCTATTACCATTCAGCCACAACAAGGAGAAAATGTATGACTCTTTCATCAATGGAATAATAAGAGAAGATGTGCAGTTAATACTCTATATAATTTCATAATAAGGTAATTCTCAATTTCCAGGGTCTTGGCCACTGGGTATAAAGGAAAGGGAGAAGAGAATGAAAAATATGCACAATAAATAAACATCAAGCCAGATATTGATAAAATATTCTAAGGTTAAAATCAGCTTTGTCCCCAACTTTGTCCTTGTCAAATTCATGAATGAAAAAGTAATTTTGTCCTCAGATTAAAATAAGCTTTGGCTGTTATGGCCAACTGCTCTTGAATGAAAAGGTTGTTTTCTTGAGTTGTTTTGTTCAGCTGTGAAAAAAGGAAGGTCCTGTACGTAGGCAAGAAAAACCAAATGCTCAGGTGTAGAATAGGTGGTACCTGGCTCAACATTAGCAACTATGAGAAGGATCTAGGTATCATAGTAGACCATGACTTAAGTATGAGCCAGCAGTTTGCTACAGTTGTGAAAAAAAACAACAACACATAGTTTTAAGATATATGAAGTGATAGTAATGGTTTATATTTGCGTTGGCAAAACCACACTTAAAATAATGTGTCCAGTGCTGATCACTATGATACATAAAAGATGTTGAGACCCTAAAAAGAGTGCAAAGAAGAGCAACAAAGATGATAAGCTGTCTGAAGACTAAATCATACAATGAATGATTGTGGGAAGTAGTATGTCTAGTCTAATGAACGGAAGAATAGAAGTCATATGATAGCAGTCTTCCAGTACTTGAAAGGCTGGAAAAAGGGGGCAGGACAAGAAGTAACAGGAAGATTATTAAGGAGAGATCTTACCTAAAATTAAGGAAAAATGTGCTAGCAGGGAGAACAATTAATCAATGGACTGCTTATCTATAGAGGTGAGTGCTCCATCATTGAAGATTTTCAAGAAGAGACTGGACATCCATTGTCTGCCATCACGGTTCTATGTTCTATGAGCTGCCCTGGAGACACAGTAACATTCAAAGCTGCCACTACCAAAAAGACCCTGTGCTTCATTTTTTGTGATGGGTGCAATACAGAGAATCAAGATGATTTCTTTGACATTTTTCTGCTATCAGTGAAAGTACAAGGGATCAAAGTGAAAGCTCTATATCTTTAATCTTAACGGTTGAATAAATCAATATGCATTTTCAAGAACACAACAAACTGAAAGGCAAATGCCTGAGTAATTATAGAGACATGATACTTTAATGATACAAAGAGTGGTCTAGTAATTAAAAAGCCAACCTTCCGTTTGAGGAAGGCTTGGTTCCCATAGTGACCTACTTAAGGTAATATTTTAAAAAAACATGTTTTTATTTCTATGTGGGATTTATGATATGAACAGTTGCTTTGTGACAGGTATGTAAATAATCCAACCAGTGTGTCATAACTAGCTTTGAATCATCCTTTTCATGACCCCCAGAGACATTCAAGGTAAAGCAGGGCTGAAACGTTGACTGATACTGCTGGCATTGTCAGGGATTTATTTAAAAAGGTGGGGAAAGCATCTTAAATTTGCCTAAAGGCCCTATTTCACTTCTTAAATAATCTCTCTCTACCCAATCAAACCACACTGGGTCTTTGCCCCATCTAATTTTTGGAGTATATCTCTCAACAATCTGTAAAAAGTCCAATATGACCCATCATATACTACTTCTGAATCTCTCAGAAAGGGACAAAATAATTCCAGAAATAGAATAGATAGAATTCTTTATTGGTCAAGTGTGATTGGACAACAAGGAATTTGCCTTTGGTGCATATGCTCTCAGTGTACATAAAATAAAAGATACATTCGTCAAGAATCATAAGGTACAACACTTAATGATCGTCATACGGTACAAATAAGCAATCAAATCATATTAGGAAACAATCAATATAAATTGTAAGGATACAAGCAACAAAGTTACAGTCATACAGTCATAAGTGGGAGGAGATGGGTGATAGGAACGATGAGCAGATTAATAGTAGTGCAGACTTAGTAAATAATTTAACAGTGTTGAAGAAATTATTTGTTTAGCAGAGTGGTAGCATTTGGGAAAAACTGTTCTTGTGTCTAATTGTTCTGGTGTGCAGTGCTCTATAGCATCGTTTTGAGGGTAGGAGTTGAAACAGTTTATGTCCAGGATGTGAAGGGTAAGTAAATATTTTTACAGCCCTCTTTTTGACTTGTGCAGTATACAGGTCCACAATGGAAGGCAGGTTGGTAGTAATAGTTTTTTCTGCAGCTCATTTGCATTTTAAAGTTCTAAGGAAAAATTCAATAGAATACATCCTCCTGGACACACAGCTGTCTTTAGAAGATCATATGACGGCCGTGGCCAGGGGGGCCTTCTTATCAGGTTCACCTGATATGCCAGTTGCGCCCCTTTCTAGATCGGGACTCCTTACGCATAGTCACTCAAGCACTCGTCACTTCTTGTCTGGACTATTGTAACGCTCTCTACATGGGGCTCCCCTTGGGGTGCACCCGGAGGCTCCAACTGGTGCAGAATGCGGCCGCGTGGGGGATTATGGGAGCGATGGGGCGCTCCCATGTGACTCCTCTCCTGCGTGAGTTCCTCTCCTGCGCGAGCTTCCGGTGGACTTCCGGGTGCACTTCAAGGTGTTGGTGATCACCTTTAAAGCGCTCCATGGCTTAGGGCCGGGGTACTTACGGGACCGCCTTCTGCCACCAATTGCCTCCCACCAGCCAGTTTGCTCCCACAGAGAGGGCCTCCTCAGGGTGCTGTCAGCCAGACCATGTCGGCTGGCGACCCCCAGGGGGAGAACCTTCTCTATGATGGCGCCTACCCTCTGGAACAATCTACCCCCAGAGATACGAGTGATCCCAGACCTCCGGACTTTTCGTCGGGCCCTTAAAACCTATTTCTTTCAGTTAGCCGGGCTGGCCTGATTTTATATTGGTTTTTAAAATTGATACTGATTTTAATTGAAATGTTTTAAATTATGGGCCAAACTTTATTTAATTATTTTAAAAATATTTTAACTTTTGTGTACAAATGTTTTATTTTTTGGCTGTTCACTGCCCTGAGTCCGAAAGAAGAAGGGCGGTATAGAAATTTAAATAATAAATAATAAATAAATAAATAAATAAATAAATAAATAAATAAATAAATAAATAAATAAATAAATAAATAAATAAATAAATAAATAATAGAATAGAATAGAATATTGAACAGAGCTGGAAGGGACCTTGGAGGTCTTCTAGTCAACCCTCCTGCTCAAGCAGGAGAGTCTATCCAGACAAGTGGCTGTCCAGTCTCTTCTTAAAATCCTCCAGTGATGGAGCATCCATAACTTCTGAAAGCAAGCCACTCCACTAGTTAATTGTTTTCACTGTTAGGAAATTTCTTCTTAGTTCTAGGTTGATTCTCCTCCTTGATTGGTGTCTATTCATTGCTTCTTGTCCTTCCTTCTGGTGTTTTGGAAAATAGATTGACTCCCTCTTCTTTGTGGCAGCCCCTCAAATATTTCATGATAGCATCAAATTTTGGAACACTCCTATAAGAACTCACATTATAAGAATGCTGAGCAATCTTTAATATTTGTGATAGCCTTCCCTGCATCTGTTTCTAGGGGATTGTGGAGAGAATGATCTGGCAAGATTCCTATGAGACAGGGATTTTTGAATTGTTAATTTCTTGAAGAGAAATTGAAAAGTAAGTGAAGAAATCAGGATCTGCTGAGCCCCATGAATTTTACAATGAAGCAATGAAAAGACTGATGTCTTGTATTGCTATGTGAAGCAGAGATTATGGAGCTGGCAACTCCAAAGGCCAGATTTTAGGAGACTATAGCAGGTAGTCCCTCAATGAATTTCAGGATTGATTAGCTAATGAAATTTCATTGCATTTTAAATTACAAAAGAATGAAGCAGAGAAAGAAATTCAGCCACTTTTCCTTAAAACATGGAAAATGACGCACAAACATTGCTAAGAAATTTCTTTCTTCCTCACTGCAAGAACCACAATAATCCTGCTGTATTTTTAAAAGAGACCAAATGGTCTCATAAAAATTGGATTGCATTTCATTCCCTAGAAAAAGAAAGAAAGATATAAGAATTCAATAAATATAAAAGCATAATACTATATTTGTTGTCACCTCTTATATATTACAATAGTCTTTAGAAGTCTGGTGTTCTCATTATGTTTTGGATTAAAAATATGGTAGAATGTAGTCTGGATTTCCTGGGGGGAGGGGCTCCTCCATTCCAGAAGAGCAAGAGGTAGCAAAATGTAAATAGTTTTCTTGGAAGGAAGACCATGAAGTAGGATCTTTTCTAGCATTTCTCAGAGTATATTATCAATGATGCAAGTAGTTACTTTAGATTGGCAAGATTTCTGTCTATAAATGAGCAACAGTAAAGTAAATTGCTTGGAAGAAGCTCTACATGCCTGTCTTGATTTCGAGACCCATGGTGGCACAGTGGTTAGAATGCAAATTTGCAGGCTAATTCTGCCAAATGCCAGCAGTTTGGCAGTTTGATTCTCACCAGCTCAAGTTTGACTCAGCCTTCCATCCTACTGAGGTCAGTAAAATGAGGACCCAGATTGTTAGGGACAATATGCTGACTCTGTAAACCACTTAGAGAGGGCTGTGAAATGGTATACTGTAAGTCTAAGTAGTATTGTTATTGACATTAAAAACACAGAGGATAAAACAACAATTACCACCACCTTACCAGTTCAGGAATGATAGAAGTTGTAGTTTAAAATGTATGTTTTTCAGTCTGAAGGTGAGAATTAATTGTTGGTGTGATTTACGGGTTGAGGTATTGGACTAGGAGTGAGTATAGCCAGATTCTCATTCAATACCAACCATGAAAGTTTTATTGAGTTATTTTGGGCCAATCGTAATCTCTCAGCTCAGCAAACTTCATTGGATTGAAGTTCTGGGAGAAAACAGGAAGAAGTGCTATGTGTATGTTCTCAGCTCCTTAACAAAAAGGCAGGATGCAACTCTCAAAAATAAATAAATAAATTTCTCTAGATGTGTCTATTGACATGTCATAAAAATTACGTTATTGCAGGGGCCTCCAATATTGATCAGGTTTAAATGAGACTAAATGTAAAGCAATAACGTAGCATTAAATTTATAGCACACAATACCTTTCTAGCTGCCCAGTTTTCATTAATAGCCAAAGTGCCTATTAATTGATCATCCAGGTATTAATTCAGACGTTCAAAGGACACAAAGGCTATTCTCGGACAACATTCTGACCACCCTAAGGCATGCTTATGGAGCTGTTAGATATTTAAGAAGTTTTTCTTTTCTCTTGAGAAGAAAAGAAAGGAGCAAGTGAGCATCTGCTTCAAAAAGGTTATTAAAAAGAGGGAAAATAGGTATATTCTCTCAGCCTGAGAAGAAAAGAAAGACAAGAGGTAGTTATTCTGGGAGGTATATCAAGGTTACAAGGCCATTTCAAAAGTTTTAATGTGTCTCATTCCATCTTCTTCTTCAGCTTCACCAGCCTGTACATTTAATAGCCAGCAGTTTTCTGTCACAGTTTTAACCATCTGTGACTTTTATGACTTTAACCTTTTATGGTGACTTTGATATTACTGAAGCATGTATTTTTGGTCTTCAGTATACCAGTGAGAAAATCCCTTTCTGACATCATTTAGGGGAACATAAAATTCTCTTATTTTAATTGTTCTGGAAACTGGGAACACAGTTTGGCACTGGGAATTTATGAGCATGGAGCCCAAAGTAAGTCAACCCAAAAGTGGTGTGTTTGTGAATATGTATGAGAGAGAGAAAGAGAGATCAATTGTGTGTTTGTGTGTAAAACAAAGTCACAAAGGTATTAAATTTTATTTAAGAAGGCACAAGGTGTTTTCATGGAATAAAGGTTATTTAAGTTTAAAAAAAATGTTTTCAAGAACTTTAATAAGGATTAGAAGGTCAAAAGCCAAACCGAGAGAAACACTTGAGAAAAAATTCCTGGAATAAAAAGATAGCCATGAAAATTGTGCCTACATTTTTTTCAATATGTCATTCTTCAAGAGAGGAGACCAGAGAAATCTGTTTCTAAGGGGGGTCTTCCAGATAGTTTTACAGAAATGGTAAGCAGAAAACTAAGCTCTGTGGGAGCTCTCTTATCTTTAAGGTTTCTTCTAATGAGTTTATTTATTTTTTCTCTCCATCAACTATTTCTTGCATTATAAGATGCTACAGACCATAAGACACCACCTAGCTTTTGGGGAGGAAAACAAGCAAAAATAAATAAATAAATAAAATCTGCCTCTGCCTCCCAGCATCTATTGGTATTCATTTGGCTAGCATCCTTGCAGCAAATAGCAAACAGCAAACAGCCTGGTCAACTTCAGCATGTTATTGCAGCCTGATTTAGCACAAGCAGCTGATTGACGGTTGGATCAGCCTCCTGGAATATCACCAATCAGCTGTTCCAGGCTGTAGGGATGGACCACCGCCCATTGCCGCCACCACTGCCTGTCGCCACTTCTATGTGCCCCATTTTTGGCCTCTACATGCCCCATTTTCACCCTCCATGCATCCCTTTTTTGGGTCATTCCAGGCGACAGGGGCCACCATCACCTATCGCCACTGCTTGCCATTGCTGCTTGCTGCCAGTGGTGATAGGTGGTGGCAGGGGCGAGTATCTATGGCAGCGGGGATCCCCGCTGCTTGGAACAGGTCAAAAACAGGATGTGTGAAGGCCAAAATGGGGCACGCGGAGGCTGAAAATGGGGCGCACAAGGGCCCAAAAAGGCCGAAGGGTGGGTGCTGGCAGTTGGGCAGGGCTTTGGCAACATTCGCTCTATAAGACACACAGACATTTCCACCCACTTTTTTTTTGGGGGGGGGAGTGCATCTTATAGACCAAAAAATACAGTATCTTGTTATCCTTAACAATACAATCAGCAAATATTATTTTATTGAATATGGTAGAGTTGGTCAAAACCCATGTATTTTTTTTAACAGTCAGAACTTATGATGTTTTTGTTTTTTCTAGTCAAAGGTTTGCAACAGTCTAATAAGTTCTACCAGCATCTGAATCCAATTGATGTAAATATTGACTTTATTTGCAATAGTGTTATCCATATATATAAATTAGCTTAATCAAGAAAAAATTGAGCCTATTTACTGGATCCACTAAATCATGAGCTAATCAGCTGGCTGGGTTTGTACAACCACACTGAATCAGAAGCTCATCAACCTCATTTTAATCTGGACTATTGTGAGATTTCAAACATGGATTTTTGGCCTGATTTCTGATCATATCACTCATTTGCTCATCAGCTTTGCAATATTTTAAATCTTATGACTTATCCCACAGGATTTTCTGATTTTAATATAATGATGTTGAGAATTCCCTGTTAAGATTTCTACTAGTGACGTGTGGTGGAATGTGGTCTGGATTCCCAGGAGGGAGAGGATTCATTCTAGTGGAGCAAGATTCAGGAAAATTTAGATTTCTGTAGGGAAAAAAAAGACTTAAAACAGTTCCTCCCAAGGAATTCTCAGAGTATATGCTCAATGGTGCAGGTGATACATTTGATAAGATTTCTCTAGGTGAGGAACAATAAAGGAAACTGCTTAGAAGAATCTCTTAAGTGTGTCTTTCTAGGTTTTTAGAGTCTGAGAGACTGCAAAATGGTCAACAGGGTTTTTATTTTGAAAAAGATTAAGGTGGAGCACCTCCTTGAAGCTGCTTAGTAGAACAATGCACCCCTCTTCTCAAAATGAAGAGACCATGTTATTTCCCTTCACCCTGTTTCAGAGCCATGTTCAGCGTTCTTTCACATGATATCTAAGAAGGATGAGAGAGGTCAAATGGCTAAGGCCAAACAGTTGCACTGAACACTGTGGTGCCACCAATGCCTGCGTTGCCTACCAGATGTTTCTCAATTCACAGCAGATGTCTTTGATGGTGTTTTTGTGAATGTTACAGGGAATCCTGTAATATATTCAGCCTGGAATCTCATGTCAAATGTTTGCATGGAGGGGATGAACATTGCTGTGAATGCACCATTCATACCCAGCAGTCCTGGAAAGTTTGTTGTGCAGAAGGTTTTTTAGCCTGGACTTCAGAACAGACCAAAGCCAGAAAACCTACAGCTCCTAGCTTTTCCAAGCTGGGTGGTTCATTCATATTCAGACAGTCCTCGAACCACCCAGCCTGGATGTCATCATTCTGAATAATAAACTCAGGAAAGTCAGGACTCTCTTCATTCAGGTTCAAGAAATCCTTTATTGAGTACATCATATCAGCACTTAGAAAGGTGAAGCTAGCTCTCAATTATTCTCATGCTTAGGGATAGTTAAAGAGTAAGACCTCCCTACCCCCCTTTGTCTCTCAGGTTATATGGGCCAATCAGTCCAGATGTAGGTTCCTGCTCAACTTCAACAGGTGTCCATTGACATGACCTTGGTTCCCATGCCAGCTGGCCAATGTTACGGCTAGCTGGCTGAGGCACCCCATTCCCGAGTTCTCTTCCCCCCATGCTGTTCCCCCTCCCCCTTGAATGGCAACCAAGAAATGATGCAGAAATAAGTATGGCTTCAGCTGAAGTCGTTTTGCAGGTTGACACTGAAGGCCCTTCAAAGAGTGTTGGGAAAGAAGGTTGAAAAAAGCCATTTCTTGCAATACTGGTCCCAAATTAATGGGATTTCTACTGTGTTTCCTCATGTTATCTCCCAGGGTATCTACATGTGCAACACACATAAAAAATAAAGTTTTGACCTCATCGTATCAGCCACCATATCCTGTGGACATATTACCTTCACAATGGTATTTTCTGCAATCATTGTCACCATAATGTGAAAGGAATCCTAGTTGCTTCTACTAAATTTCCTTTAGAGGTCTATGGAATAATTTTAGATCTGACAAGCAATTCATGTTAGTTTTCATGAAACCAAAGCCTCTTGAATGAAAAATGGAAACCTTCCCATAACATTTACCATAGTGGCATAGCCAGAAAGTCCTAGATGTTTACAAGAGTACTACCCATCACAGAAACTGCCTTTTGCATTAAAATTGCAATGACTTTCTCAAGTACATTACTAAAATTCTAAAACCAGAACTCAGGGTTCACTTAGTTGACACTTAACACAAATTGGAACAGTCCCTTTGGATAAATATCACAGGATGGAATTTGAACCACAATTTATTGTGGTTCCTATCCTGACATCTATATATTTACTTTCAATGTGTATCAGAATTTATCACATTTTCCATTTTGTCTTTTTGTCAAAAGACAAGTTGTTTGCTGTAACCATCAAGGGAAAATAATGTAATTTAATGTAATAATAATATGATATGATAAATATAATAAATATAAAATAACATCATATCACATCATAACATAACATTATAACGTTGTGTAATAGCAATAGCACTTAGACTTATATACTGGTTCACAGTACTTTTCAGCCCTCTCTAAGCGGTTTACAGAGTTAGAATATTACCCCCAACAATCTGGGTCCTCATTTTACCCACCTCGGAAGGATGGAAGGCTGAATCAACCTTGAGCCTGGTGAGATTTGATCTGCCAAGTTGCAGGCAGCCAGCAGTCAGCAGAAGTAGCCTGCAGTACTTGGTCCAGTAGTTAAGGCACTAGACTAGAAAGCAGGACACTGAATTCTAATCCAGCCCTCATCATGAAAGCCGATTAGGTGACTTTTGGACCAATCACCAGAAGATGGTGACTCAGGGCCAGTCACACACTTTCAGCCCAGTTTACCTCACAGGATTGTTGTTGTGGAAAACCTGGAGAAGAAAGGAGTATTAGATATGTTCTCTGCCTTGAATTATTTATAAAATAATAATAATAATAATGATGATAGATAGATAAATAAACAAACACAAATTAATACATAAATAAATAAATAAATAAATAATGGGTTTCTAAACACAGTTGCTTATACAACTGTAAAAATGTTAGCCTTGAAAGTTTAGCATGTTAATGTACTTTAATGCTCATTGTTTGAGGAAAAGGTTGCGAAAATTTCTATATTCATGTGGAAAATAATAAGCAGAATTGGATTGATGATAAAAACCCTATCAACTTCTTTTAAGAACAGCTCTCAGACATGCTCTCTAACTCAGGGCAAGTTGCTGTGGATCAGTTAATGGAGACAAGCATAAGATTTTTCTCAGGACCAACTGAATTTATATGCTGACAAGCCTGGCTAGGAATTGTGATCTGGTTTTTTTTTTTTTCCCTTCCCCTCTTTCATGTTCCACATCACAGCTCCTGAGGAGTGTTAATCTTTTTTTGAGGTTACTGTTCAGTAGCATCAATTCATCTAACAGCAGTAAATCCCTATAATATATGACGAATGCATATCAGAAAGAATTCATTATTGGGCGCCAATCTGACATCATAGGACGGTGATGAGTTAGGGCCATCTCCCCCCCCCTAGAACAGACACAAGTCTGCAAAACCTGACTTCAAGATAATTGAATGTCTTATCTCAAGCTCAGCTTCTTAAATTGATACTTTACAGATGGTACTGAACTGTTCTTCCAAAGCCACAAATCTAAATTATCCTTATATACAAGGGAGGCTTAGGGGGCACTGACTTACAAATATAGCTTTAAAATCTCTTGAGACCTAGAAAAATTCACTAACTTTCTTTTCCCCCTTTATCCAGGCATGACTAAAGTTTTGCAAACGCTAGAAAAAGGGACTTGGACACATATTGTTCACATTGTTCTTTCCAACCTTAGAATTATTCTGCAGTCAATGGTAATTAATATGCAATGCTTCAGAGCTAAAGAAACTGGATATCAAAATACACACACACACACACACACACACACACTGTTGTGGTTATTGTGATGATAGATAGATAGATAGATAGATAGATAGATAGATAGATAGATAGATAGATAGATAGATAGATAGATAGATAGATAGATGGATGGATGATGGATGTAGATAGATAGAGATAGAGATAGATAGAGAAAGAGATATTTACTGTTGCGATTATTGTCTTGACCAAGGGTGCCTTGGGACTGATGGGATTTGTAATCTAAACTACTAGAGGACCAGACTTTAGGAGAAGCTGTAATAGTTTATAAGTGAGAAATATCTACATCAAGACATGAATTATGTGATGGCTACACAGTGTTCAGAATTGAATTAGTTTAATTAATTGTTCAGTTTAATTACAAGAATCATTTGACTTAATTCTGGATTACAGCATGCACTTTCTACAATTCATTTTTATTCAGTTTCCATCAACAAGTTCTGAACAGGTAGTCCTTTTTAAAAAAATTGATTTTCTATTAAATCCATTCCTTAGTGCTTAATAAACATATATTTGGTATATAATTTGCTTAACAATACAAATTACATTCTTAATCTCCAGGTAGTCCTTACTTTATGACCACAAGCAAGGTCAGAATTTCCACTGCTAATCAAGGTGGTTATTAAATGAGCTGTGCCCAGTTTTACAAAAAAAAAAATTAGCCACAGTTGTTAAATAAATCACTTCAATTGTTAAGTGAATCATGTGGTCATTAAGCAGATCCAGCATCCCCATTGAATTTGCTTTTAGAACTTGGCTGAGATAGGCACAAATTGTGATCATGGGACTCCAAGACGCTGCAAAAATATGCCAGTTGCCAAACACCCAAATTTTGTGACCATGGGGATGTGATGATTGTAAGTGTGAGGACTGATTGTAGGTCATTTTTAAAGTGTCAAATTTTGAACGGTCACTAACCAAATGGTTCTATGTTGAGAACTACCTTTTAATTCTGCAATCCAAAAGCACATTGCAGTTCGCCGTCTCTTCAAACATACACACAGTTTTGTTTGTGCGTATATTTAGAAGTTGAAATGTAACATGCAGCGATTAGATTTATGAAGTACCACAACGTGCTCCTTTAAAAATGCATTAATTGCAAAAGTTAACTTTTTAGAGCAGAAAATACCCAATTTTTTTTCCTCCTTTGGGAACACACTTGGTTCAGTGATGGTTTTATAATGTGGAAAGTGAGCCTTGGAAAGCAATGTATTTTTAGTGAATGCTTGCCTGTCTCATGAGTCCAAGAGATCAATATATTTGTTCAACTTGGATTTATTGTACATACTTTTATGGTTTTATTGTCAAGATCACAGACTGCAACAAACTATATGTACAGCTACAACAGAGCAGTTGTACACAGACAAATGTGATGCATGCCTGCGACAAATACACATAATTCAAGTAAAATAATGAACTGTGCTGCTTTTAGAATTAGATATACTGTTAATTTATTGCCACTGATCAAAGTAAGCAAGTGCACCTGCCAGCATAACCTTTCTTTTCTTATATATACAAATTGCACCATGACGATTTTATACACACCCATTTCTGCCATAATAAATATGTTGTGTGTTTCCACATCAATTCAAAATAACTGTATTAGCAACCTAACCATGAAATACAAACCAGAATCACCTTTTGGGGGAGATGGGCATTTATATAAATTTGATGAATGAATGAATGAATGAATGAATGAATGAATGAATGAATGAAAAGAGCCTTGGTAGTACAGTGGTCTAAGGCACCCTGTTATTAAGCTGGTTATTAAGACCAGCTGCCTGCAATTACTGCCTGTTCGAATCTCACCAAGGCTCAAGGTTGACTCAGCCTTCCATCCTTTCTAAGGTAGGTAAATTGAGGACCCATTTATGGGGGCAATAAGCTGACTTTGTATAAATATACAAAAGGATGAAGGCTATTGCTGAGCATATTGTAAGCTGCCCTGAGTCTCTGGAGAAGGGCGGCATATAAATCAAATTTTAAAAAAATGAATGAATGAATGAATGAATGAATGAATCCTAAGCACATCTACCCAGAAAACTCATTACATTCTGTGGGATTCAGTACCAACTCATTTTGTTATTCAATCCAAAATTCACATATCAGAAGCCACTTGAACAACCTGATGCAGAATTTTTTCAGAACTTTTTCACAAAGAATACTTTGCACTTTGCTCCATGGACAGAGTAGGCAAGCACTGGGGCAACAGGGGTGAAATCCAGCAGGTTCTGGAGAACCGATAGCGGAAATTTTGAGTAGTTCAGAGAACTGGCAAATACCACCTCTGGCTGGCCCCAGAGTGGGGTGGGAATTGAGATTTTGCAATATCCTTCCCCCAGGAGTGGGGACAGAATGGGGATTTTGCAGTATCTTTCCCCTGCCATGCCCGCCAAGCCACACCCACAGAACTGGTAGTTTAAAAAAAAATGGATTTCACCACTGTGGGGCAATATAAAGCACCCAAATTCTGTTTTGTGAATTTTGGAACCTTTGAGATCGTACTAAAAAAATAATTGGTAAATTGCCCCCCCCAAAAGCCCCCAAGACATAATTTTCCATTTTTAAAAATGTCATCTCATACTCCCATACACACCACACAAAATTGGGAGTTGAAGATTTGAACATTTAAAAAACACAGGAATGCAGAAAAATAGAGTTGGAGGTCTTCTAGTCCAATCCCCAGTTCAAGCAGGAGACCTATACCATTTCAGACAAGCGGTTGTCTACTCTCTTCTTAAAAGCCTTCAGTGATGGGGTACCTACAACTTCTGAAAGCAAGCTATTCCACTGGTTAATTGCTCTCATTTTTAGGAAATTTCTCTTTAGTTCTAGGTTGCTTCTCTCCTTGACTATCTATCCATCTACTGCTTCTTGTCTTGCCTTCAGGTGCTTTTGAAAATAAATTAATCTCTTCTTCTTTGTGATAGCCCTTCAAATATTGGAACACTACTATCATGTTATCTCTAGCCTTCTTTTCACTAGACTAAATATATTCAATTCTTCCCATACTCTGGTTTCTCTTCAGATCGTATAAATCTTTCGCCTTTTATATTCAATTCTTCCCATCGTTGTTCATAAGTTTTAGCCTCCAGCCCCCAATCATCCTTGTTGCCCTTCTCTGCACTCTTTCTAGAGTCTGAACAACTTTTTTTTTTAATATTGTGGTGACCAAAATTGGATTCAATATTTCCAGGCTTTATAAAGTTGTACTAATTTAAACTCTGTCCATTCTACTTCAGTCACTGTTGTATTGCCTGTCTGTTGCATCGCCTGTATAGCAATAAATTAACATTAGCAGTAAAATGTTAACAATTAATGTTAATTTGCTGCTTCGTCATGAGATCCAGCATCTGGTGCCTGAAATTAGTTGCCTCACTTTACAATGGAAAGGTAAGACCTGTGAAATGTGCATAGGATATTTTAGCACACTTAATTTTAATGGTATGTAAATATTTGAAAGGATAGCTTTCATCAGTGTTTTACATTTTAAAGAATATTTTAATAGTACATACTAACAGTTAATAAACATATAGACTAATTTTTTAACCATCACAACTCATTTATAAAGATAGTTATATCACTAAATCACACATACACTTTTAGTAAACCACAGATTAAAAAGGCATCTTATTTCTCTTACTTCTTCAGACTCCCAAAAGATTTTTTAGTGAGGATGTTTGAAGTTAGAATCCATCCAATTAGAACAGTTAACAAATATTCCCTGTGAAGATTTTTTTTCTGCCAAAATGCCTGGGTATCAGTGATACTTGGACAGTGGGTAACAGGAAGAAACAAATAGATTAAAGCTACAGAAAAATCAATCTTCAATGTCTTGAAGGATATCTTCCCAGGTGAAATGTGACTTCTGTTTTACTACTTCATGTTTAAGTGACATGAGAATGTCTTTAAATTTTATCTTAGAGGTATTTTTGAACTTACTTCATTATTTGAGGTTATGAAGGATATTCCTGATGGGAAAAGGAGGGATTCTTATTTCCAGTACTTTGAATTCATATTATATCCAGTGGCATCCTAAGAACTTGATTTTGTCAGAATGAAAGTCATTATCAGTCTTTTATCAAACTGTCTTTGGTCTTGCTTCACGCCTCCCCACAAATACTTCTTAATGTGTCCAAATCTCAGGTGTTCTGAAAAAGAGATTTCTGTTTTTCTATCATTTCAGGGAGTTTGCAATTTTCTTTTGATGACATCAGAGTTTCCTTCATTTTGAAGATGATGGAGAAGGAGGTGAGAGAAGAGGAGAATACAGATGTTGTTTTCTCTTATCTCACCATCACTATACAGCCTCCCTAGCTTGTCCTCTCATTATGTTGGGCATGGGGGCTTTCCATAGGGCTGATGCAATGGGGGTAGAGCAGGGGTCTGCAACCTTAAGCACTCAAAGAGCCATTTGGACCCGTTTCCCACAGAAAAGAAAACACCGGGAGCCACAAAACCCTTCCCGTGCCTGACTATTTCCTGAGCGGCCACAAAACTAGCATATGTAGTTGAATTAAATGTTCTGTTTTCTTCTGAAACTTTTCTTTTCTTGGCCTACCAGGGATTGAAAAGCTCACTAAATCGTGTGCCAGAAAGTGTTGCACATTGGTGGTTGTGACACATATTTTGAGTGACAGGGAGCCTCAGCAGAGGGATGAAAAAGCCACATGCGGCTCCAGAACCGCAGGTTGCTGACCCCTGGGGTAGAGGATTGACACTGGAACTGCTGGCCAGGAATGGTCTGCACTCCAGCTGTTTGAACCTGGCTTTATTTATTTATTTTTATATACATACATACATACATACATACATACATACATACACACACACACACACACACACACACACACACACACACACACACACACACACACACACACACACACATATATATATATATATATATATATATATATATATATATATATATATATATATATATATATATATATATATATATATATATATATATATATGATATATCTAATAAAGATATATCTTGCTCTGCAATAAACTGTACCAAATATCTGATGGAGCCTCTGGAACAAAGAGGAACAAGGGTATGGCTTGCTTTATTCCACTGGAGAAAATGTCACTTCCTTGCCAGGGTGCAAAAATCTTGTTTTGCTCATTCACAGTGGAGTATAACAAGAAAATGATCAGACAGATCCTCCATCAAACAATTAGTTTTTCCTCCTCCAATAGGCAAAACACCGATATTGTCCAAACAAAATAAGCTTCTTATCATTCCACATCTGTTTCCTTCCCTCATTTCACCTCTAAAGCTTGTTTACCATGGGGTATCTGTTCTATGGTGGAACACGTTTCACATTCTCATTTGTTCACAAGAAACTTAACACCTCCTAGCATTAACTGTTTTAACTGTACAGTAGTAGCCAAAATTGTGGAAACCTTTTGGGAAAAGTGTATTTTTGAGGTTTGATGGCTAATAACAACACTTTTTTTTTTTTTTTGGAGTTTCAAGATAATCACATTCCACTGCTGGAATGGCCTGGGAATAGCCCAGACCTTAACCCAATTGAAACTCTATGGAGCCGACTAAAGAAACTTGTGAGTCAGAAGCGACCCAGCAATAAAACCCAGTTAATAGAAACCATCATTCAATCTTGGTTTCACATTATAACAGCTGCAGAACTAAAAGATTTGGTTCACTCCATGGGAAGACGTTGTAAGGCCGTAATTCATGCTAAAGGTTACCCAACTAAGTATTAACTGACATAGGGAAATTTTTTGTATATCTAATTTTTTTCTACATGTTTCACTTTTTTTCTTTATATTGTAACTTCTATTCTAATAGCAAACCCTTCATAAAAGTTATTGTGTTATATTCTTGATTAAATTATCTTTCCATTGATATATAATTTTATGGTACTACTCCCCCCCCCAAAAAAGTGGTGTTATTAGCTACTTTTTTCAAAAGGTTTCCACAATTTTGGCCACTACTGTATTTTATATACACAAGATTCCCCCCCCCCACCACCACTTCTTGTTTAATATCTGGTGTGTGCATGTGTGTGCACGCGCATATGCATGCCATATATATATTGGGCATTCCCTTCCATTTCAAATTCCATTTAACCTAACTTAACAACAGCAACAACAACAACAACAACAATAACTGTTAATTGCTTTTCAACTTTGGATCAGGTATAACACAGTTCATTTTGATCACAAAATAATTGAAAGAAAAGTAACTCATTAAGGGTATATGAGATTTGAACTTGATGGCTGTTTCCATGGAAATAACTGGTCTCTCTGCAAATCAAATGAAGGCTGACATTACATCCTCATGAAGATCTTGGAAAAAAAGATGTTTCAATGCAGTACATACCTGATTCACAGTCTTTATAAATCAAATGTTGATCAGTCTCTTTTTAGTTAGAATAGATCACCATCTTTGTCCCAAATGTGATTTTTCAAAAAGCAACTGGACTTTGTTTTTCCTTGAAGACGTTTCACTTCTCGTCCAAGAAGCTTCTTTAGTTCTGATTGAATGGTGGAGGATGGAAGAATTTATATTCCTTGCAGTCATCTGGTCATTAGCACTCTTTCTGAGAGTCATTGAGGCCATGTAGAGGTTTATCAGTGCCCTCAAGGTTTTATTTATTTAGCGTATGGCAAATACATGGACTTATAGTATTTCAAAGTACTATACTGTTAGTCATTTGCCATGTATTTAGAAAGCTAGGAGTTGTACAAAGAGATCTACAAAAACCTCATGGTCACATGAATAGTGTGGAGCCTTCTTGGAACTGTTGAGAATCTCCATAGATCAGGGGTGTCAAACTCAAAGCCTGTGGGCCGGATCTGTCCCATGGGATGCTTAGATCTGGCCCGCAGGACCAGCCTCGAAGTATCAAAGGATCGGCCTACGGTGCCTCTGCAGCCAAAACAGTGTGTGGCCCATTTTCGGTCGGCAGGGTGCTGCAGCAGGCCATGGAGGCCAAAAAAGGGCCATGTGGGAGCTGTGCGGGGCCTCCACACAGACAGTTTTTGGCCAGTTGCAGGTAACTGGCTTGAAATGGATTACAATTATGTGGTCTCAAGTAAGTGCCTGATCTGGATAGAAAACAAGCAATATCCTATGTTAATACTACAGTTTAATGCCAGATTTTATATACTGTAGGTCCATTTAATCTACAATCAACAATCTATTCTGTATTCTATTCTGTATCTATAATTGACAGCCATTTCTATTTAGTATCCTGGAAATTTAACTCTGCTCTTAGGTCTTGTATTATCATGTTATTTTTGCTATTGTATTTTTTATTATTGGTTGAAATAATAAAAATACAATAGTATAAATAGCTTTTCTGCCTGGAAAAGCAATTTACTATTAAACAATGAGTATAAATTTAGAAATAAGTTTAGTGGAATATGAAGAATAGGTAATAAATGTTTGCCAGAAATATCTGGTAGAAGATTTAGGAAAATGGTTATAGTAAAGAACTATGGAAAAAAAAAGAGAAGGAAAAAATGCATCTTGAGCCTGTGTCAAATGTCCACCATGGCCACGCCCACCCAGCCACCCCCACCATGGCCACCCCCAACTCTAGCCATCCCCACTCCCACAACTTTAAGTATTAAGTATAAAGGTTATTTTTTGTGAAAGCTTGGCTAGAATGTCAATCCATCTTGCAATGATTCATTTATATATATATATATATATATATATATATATATATATATATATATGTATGTATGTATGTATGTATGTATGTATGTATGTATGTATGTATATGTATATGTATATGTATATATATATATATGTATGTGTATGTGTATATATATATGTGTATATATATATATATATATATATATATATATATATATATATATATATATATATATATATATATATATATATATATATATATATATATATATATATATATATATAAAGCAGTGTAGAGTCAGCATATTGGCCCTCAACAATATGGGTCCTCATTTTAGCCACCTTGGAAGGATGATACACACACACACAGAGAGAGAGAGAGAGAGCACATTTCAGAGAGGTTTGCTCCTTGGCCAATCACAACCTTTCCTCAATTCTATTTAGTGAAGAAATATTTTTTAAATCCCGTATTTTTAACTTTAATTGTGGGTTAAATGAATACCAATAAAGGGAAGTAGGTGTATGAAGCCTGCCAGTGTCATGTCAATTTCAATTCATAACTTTAATCTAGATTCTGCTTGAGGTTTAGTGAAGAGGAAAGAAAGTGTCATTATTGTGTACTTTTGCTGAAAGGTGTGATTTGAGTATTAATGCCAGCTTATTGATTACAATATATTTGAACTAAATCAGTTTCCTACTACAGCATAGGCTATAAATATTTAAAGTCCCATATCAATAAAAAATGATGCCATAAGTCACCAAATATAAATATCTGCCTGGTGAAATCCACATAAATTATTAAGAAACATCAAAGACACAGACTTTAACAAATGAGATTCAAGGTCAATTCATTGGCACAATCTGAATAAAAGTGCATTTTAGATCAGAGTGGTGGGGTGGATATGAACAACACTGAGTCAAATTCATTCTATCTATCTATCTATCTATCTATCTATCTATCTATCTATCTATCTATCTATCTATATGCAAAAAATTAAAATCTCGGGTGTTTTCCCGCGTCATGTTAAATAAATTATTTAAAATGTTTAAAATTCTGGTTAAAATCCTAGCTTAAAAGCTAGGATTAACTTAATTAATACTTAAATCCTTAAAAGGATTTAAGCTAGGATTTTAACCAGAATTTTAAACATTTTAACTAATTTATTTAACATGACGCAGGAAAACACCCAAGATTTTAATTTTTTGCATATACACACCCGCGAAAACTTAAGAAGACACACACACACACACACACACACACACACACACACACACACACACACATAATCTCAGCATATTAACTATGTAAGTGCTGTCTAAAACTCATACTGTAAAAGAGAATAGCTAAAATAGTTAACTGTGGTCATATCAGTTTCTCAGCTGTACATATTCCAGAAGAAAGTCTTGGTGGCTTATCACTTTATTTTGTATTGGTTCCCAATCTCTTTCAGTGTAAGCAATTTTCAAAGAGCACTGCCTTACTTAAAAGAGTTAACACTAATATAAGTGTTCTGCCATGAGCTTATCAGTAGAAAAATGGACTATTCATGTAAATACTGGTAGAAACATTATTCCTTTTTGTTTTCAGTTAGAATATAGAAGACAGGAGACAAGAAACTTGACAAAAGAAAACTGGGAATAAGCCTAGATCCATGTGGACAAAAAAGATTTTAAAAAGAAAGACTGGGGGGGGGGGAGACATGATAGCATGTTTCAATATCTAAGGGATTGGCATAAAGAAGGGGTGGGGGTGGGGGGTCAATTTATTTTCCAAAGCACCAGAAGGCAAGACAAGAAACAACAGATGGAAACTAATCAGAGAGGAGAAGCAACCTAGAACTAAGTCTAAATTTCCTAACAGTAAGAATAATTAACCAGTGGAATGGCTTGCCATGAGAAGTTGGAGGTTTTAAGAAGAGGTTGGATAACCTCTGAAATGGTACAGGGTTTCCTATCTGAGCAGGGGAATAGAAGACCTCCAAGGTCCCTTCCAACTCTGTTATTCTGTTAGAAGATTAAGTAATTCTCCCCTGCCCCTAGTTATAATTCAGCCAGTTTGCAGTTATTATGTTCTAATCATCCTTAAAGGATAAATCATAATAACTGCTTATCATAAGGGTCACATTTAGTGACCTTGATTAGGTCTCTTTGACTAGTAGGGGAACTAGCACTACTACTTAGACTTATATACCACTTCATACTGCTTTACAGCCCTCTCTAAGTGGTTTACAGAGTCAGCATATGGCCCCCAATAAACTGGGTCCTCATTTTACTGACCTCGGAAGGATAGAAGGCTGAATCAACCTTGAGCCTGGTGAGATTTGATCTCACAAAATGCTGATCTGTTTGGTGATCAGCAGAAGTAGCCTGCAGTACTGCACTCTAACCACTGCACCACCACGGCTCAACATTATGTTTTTGTTTGTCTGTTTCCAATGTTAATCAGAGAGATGGGGAAGGGATGGGAGGGTGCAACTGGAAATACCCTAAAGTCATGGGTTGGCCATTTCTAGCCTTAAGCCTAAGAAATGCATGTAGAAATTCCTTCTCTAATTTTCTTGAGCAATAAAAGAGATCATAAATTGTGTGTGTGTGCGTGTGTGTGTTTGTGTGGTCAAAAACAGCAAGTTGGTGGAAAAAGAGCCTCTTTTCTCTTTTGGGATGGGCTTCAATCCTTTCCTTTTTTAACACCCTTCCCCCATGGATGGATCCTTTACCTCCTTCTGCTTCAGGATGCTCACCCAGATTCTCTCAACTATCTACACAAAATTATGAATGGATACAGGATCATAAAACCCCAAATCTTCCCTTGCTGATCTGGGACAGCAAGATATTCTTACTGGCTCCTTAAGAAGTAGCAGGAAAACTCTTACATTGCTAACAAGATAAAATTTATAGGGTGACACACAAAGAAGAGGTCATAAAAAGAATTAGGTGGCCATAAATAGCCTCGTCCCCCCACCTTGATAAAAATGTGGCTTCAACATATAATTCTGTCCGTTTGATTAGTTTCCAAATGACATGCTTTATCAACATCTTTTCCATGAATTGTAGTTTTCCATTTGACTCATCATAATCTGTAAGAGATACTAGTGTGGAAGTGAATCCCCAATTCTATCTTTCAATATTTTAAACAAGAAGGATAGTGAGAGAAAAAAACTCTTTATCTTCTAATAATGGTAGACCTGTGCTAAAGAGTGCCCAGTCCTTTGCTTCATAAATAGCTTCAATGCACATTTTTATGGGTAACTAGTAATGCTGGAAAAAGCAGTCCTAATGTGAATTGGTCATTGGTAATAATTGATGACTGATTTACCCATTAACTTTACAATAAACATTAGCATTACATTACTAACAAAAATGAATGCACTTTAGACAAACCATTAAACATTGTTCATTGGCTCCCTTCTGCCCCCTTGTTAAATATTCACAATTTCAATTACAGCCATCTGAAACTGACATTTGTTTTAGACAAAGGGACTGCAGCCAATATGCAGCACTTTCTATTAGTTTATGAGTTCATTTCTGAAGATTGTATTGCACTGATCCATTACCGAAGTCTGGAATTTCTAAACAGCTCTGTGCCTGGACTCCATAAAATGGTCCTTTAGCTGAATCATAATTGCTGAACAACTTGCCACTCATTTTATTTGCAATAGTTCAATCTCCATTGAAGTTCCTAAAACTCAAAAAAATTATGTAGACCTCTTGCCATCTTGTAGAGAAATTCAAATGTTGGTTTTCTTAGCTGCTCGTTCCCATCTCACCAGGCAAGTGTATAAGTGCACAGAAGCTTATCATCTTAAGAGATTTCTGGACATTAGCAAATCAGAAATGGAAGGGAAAAAAAGGAGACTGAAATTAATGACAGTAGTTTATATTCTTGGGCAGTTGCTATGAGGCATTGGCTTGGCAGGCAAGGATGATGACCAGTTGTCCTTGCAAAACTGGAATTGCAAATTTATGCAAAAATAGGGATACCAGTGGCAGCTGCAGAATCTGGTTGCTTTCATCAGATGAGAAAAGTAGCATTGCAGTGTTACAATACAAACTCCACCCTTCGGAGGATGTGTGCAATGGCCTGACACATTTAGAAAAGGGTCGGGGCTTGGATCATGATGCCTCAATGCTGCTTTTGTCAGTCTTGTGCCCATTGTCCCTCCCCCAACCCAGGTATCCAAAATCTACCTTGCAGTTCCCTTCCCTCAATCAAACAAAACATTTGCTAGACCAATTCTCGAATACAGCTCATCTGTCTGGAACCCGCACTGCATATCGGACATTAATACAATTGAACGTGTCCAGAAATATTTCACAAGAAGAGTCCTCCACTCCTCTGCTTGCAACAAAATACCTTATGCCACCAGACTTGAAATTCTAGGCTTAGAAAACTTAGAACTACGCCACCTTTGGTAGTTCATAAAATTATCTTCTACAATGTCCTACCTGTCAATGACTACTTCAGTTTCCACCACAACAATACATGAGCACACAATAGATACAAACTCAAGGTAAATCGCACCAAACTCTATTGCAGAAAATATGACTTCAGCAACAGAGTGGTTAATGCCTGGAATGTACTACCTGACTCTGTGGTTTCATCCCAAAATCCCCAAAATTTTAACCTAAGATTGTCTACTATCCCATTCCTAAGAGGTCTGTAAGGGGCGTGCATAAGAGCATCAGCGTGCCTACTGTCCCTGTCCTAATGTTTCTTTTATTTGTATCTATTTTATGTATCCAGTCCATGCTTATACTTATAAATAAATAAATAAATAAATAAATAAATAAATAAATAAATAAATAAATAAATAAATAAATACCAAGATGATGAGGGGACTAGAGGCTAAAACATACGAACAACGGTTGCAGGAACTGTGCATGGCTAGTCTAGTGAAGAGAAGGACCAGGGGAGACATGAGCCATGGTGGCGCAGAGATTAGAGTGCAGTACTGCAGGCTACTTCTGCTGATTGCCAGCTGCCTTCAATTTGGCAGTTCAAATCTCACCAAGCTCAAGGTTAACTCAGCCTTCCATCCTTCCAATGTGGGTAAAATGAGAATCCAAATTGTTGGGGGCAATAGGCTGACTCACTAAACCATTTAGAGAAGGTTGTAAAGCACTGTAAAGCACTATAAAGCGGTATATAAGTCTAAGTGCTACTGCTATTGCTATAGCAGTGTTCCAATATTTGAGGGGCTGCCACAGAGAGAAAGGGGTCAAGCTATTTTCCAAAGCACCTGAAGGACAGATAAGGAATAATGGATGGGAACTGAACAAGGAGAGATTCAATTTGGAAATAAGGAGAAATTTTCTGATAGTGAGAACAATCAACCAATGGAACAGAAGTTGCCTTCAGAAGTTGTGGGAGCTTCCAAGAAGACTGGACTGCCACCTGTCAGAAATGGTGTAGAGTCTCCTGCTTGGGAAGGGGTGTTGGACTAGATGATTTACAATGTCCCTTCCAACTCTGTTAATCTGATAATGTTGGTTACCTCCATTATCAATGAAAAGGTAAAGACGCCTCTGTTAGTCATATCCAACTTTACAGCATGGTGCTCATCTTCATTTTTTGGCCAGCGTTGTCCAAAATCAATTTCATGTGATCATGTGGCCAGTATGGCTATACTCCCAAAGCACACAGAACGCTGTTACCTTCCCACTGAAGTGGTACCTGTTGTATCTACTCACATTTGCATGTTTTCACCCCATTGTATGGATCTCAGGTCTCAAACCTGGGCTGTCAGTTCTCCAGCTGAAAAGCTCAGTGTCTTTAACAGCCGAGCCATCTCGCCCTCTCTGCTAACAATATTAACATTAAAATTCAGTTTAATTTATGACAGGCAACATAAAATTCAGTAATGTGTAAGGATTTGCAAGCCATGAATTTCAGTATGTTACTTAATAGTTATTTTTTTTAAAATCAAATTCAAGTCTATTTTATTTATTTCCTATGGAAAAGGAAAGCAAAAGAATGGAATTTCAGAGGCTAAGGTTCAAAATTACAGATTAAGATAATAATTCCAGAATAAATTGGAATTTCAAGAAAACTAGGCTTACAAAATCATATCAGCTTTAAAAGAAACCAAAGTGGGGGTTTTGCCCCCATCGCAACATGGAACAGACTCAGAATTGTTAAATTGACCAACTTCAAGTGAAATGTGCAATCAAAGCAATGGTTTTTAGATCTGAGAACAGGGAAGGGAAAAATTATTTCATCTTTCAGCATCTAAAAAAGGATACATCTGTTAAATTGAAAATTGAATGTTCAGTTTAACTGGATATGTTTTTGTTAAATAGAGAAAGGACTCACAAACCCATATTGATGGGGAGGGGAGGAAGGGAAGGGGAGGGGAGGGAAGGATTCTTCTGAAGAGCATGGCAGTCAGAATGAATTGCTCCAGGCTTTAAGTCTAACACTGAATTTAAAAGGTAAACAACAAGGCATAACCCACAAACCAATATTTTTCCCTACAACATAGTTTCTCACAATAGTTCCTTATATAAAAATAATGTACAAAGACACAAACTGAGACCAAAGGGAAAAAAAACTCTGTTGAAAATGTAATGTTATTAAAGAGTTGTTTTTATTTATTTATTTATTAAAAATGTTGAATAAAAAAAATTAAACTCTTCATTAAGTACACATGCAGCACATGCCCCTTTGGCTTTATTATCTCTAAAGGATTATATGTGAAATAAAATATTTAACTGGAAACATGGTAGCAGGAATTCAGATGGGAATTGTGGAACAAGACAAGACAAGGGAATTGATTCTTATCCTTTCCCTCGAAACAATTTTCTTAATTTATGTCACCACTAAAGTTTTATTACCTCATCCCTGTCCCTCAGCATGAGAAGACCAAATGTAATTACAAAAAATATCCAGGGCAAAGGGTTAAAGTATTCCTTCCTCTGACCACCAATACAAGCTGCCATTAAAAAAAAAAATCTCTGGAGACTGGAACCCAGATGTCACATTTTACAATCCATTAAGATCAAATTAGATAAACTTGGAAATACTGCCTGATGATATGTCTGAAATTCTGCATGGAATGGTTTTGACACTATCATAAGAACAAGGAAAAGTAAAGGATGCCATAATCTTCAGCAGATTGATAAAAGTAGTAAACATTTTTTGGGGGTGACAAACATTTCTAAATGTCAATCCCCAATATGCTGCTGCTGCTGCTGTTCCTCCTCCTCCTTCCTCCCAGGAACTTTTAAAATGATTTAAAACATGAAATACAAGAAGACAATAAGAAAGAGTAACTATACAAGGATGAGCAAACCAGATGTGAACAAAGGAAAAACAGCCCGCCATATTTTTTTTTTTATTGATATGGGACTTTTCTCCTCATTGAACTGATTGAACCCTATGATATATCTTTCTATTATATTAAAAAAGGGAGAAGGGAAAACATGCCTTAGAGAAAAATAGAGACCATCAATTTATAGAGAAAGTAAGGAGTGGAACTAAGTTTTTCATAGTCATTATGTACAAAAATTCTTTGAAGCTTCTGGTGGTCTTCTTATCTGGACTAACTTTATAATCCAGGTCTCAACAAAACTTTCACATGATCAACATTCTGAAAGTAGCCCCTTTTAAGCCACCATAATATAACCAATATTGATACAACCTCTTTATGTTGCATGCCTAAGAGTTGCCTCTAACACATTTGCAGATGATCTCATGGAATGTAACAGAAACGAATTGGTCTGAGAAGCTGAGGGGAAGGGTGGAGTAGGCGAGAAGAAAGATTGCCGTAGAGATTTTTGTACAAAGAATCAATGATTTTTGTACAGATTATTCACAAATATTCCTTGGTCAAAAAGGTACAGGGACATTACCCACCTCCCATAAAAATCCAATCTGAATTATCTTCAAAATCAATATTGAAAACCAGTTCTCTTTCAGCACTGAATTTATACAGGAACACAGAGGAGCTTTGAAGATGAAGACCATTGTAGACCAAATCATAAACTCAGTACAAGAAAACAAAGCCTGAGGGGGGAAAAACGTAAGGTTGCTTAACTTGACTTTTTAAAGTGATTTAAAATATGAAAAATTCTTTTTAGAATAAGGGTAGGGAATGTGATCAGGCTTTCAAGATCCTGTTTCTATAACCTACAGCAATATAATACAGCTCTAATATTTCTTGTGGGAGCTGTTTCCTGGTCTGGCCTATGTCAAAAGGCTGACTAAGCTGAATGAATACTGTGTGAAAAAAATCAAAATATTTAAAGTGCAAGATTGATGTCTATATCTATCTGAATTTATATTTATTGTTTTCACTTAGATGCAATACTGTTGCCTAGTTCTTATTTTAAAAGAAGCTTATCAGAACCTCTCTTCTTCTTTTTTTGCCTGAGGCAATGAGAGATTTTGAATTTCAGCCAGCTTGTTGGAAATCCTAATGCTAATTTGAATTGCGAGAATATCAGTGACCTTAGCTGTCTTCTGGTCTACCTGTCCTTAGACCAGCGCTTAACCGCTACATTATCCTAGCTCCATCTCCATCTCTGTTTGAGGATGAAGGTTCATTCTCCAAGCTTGTGGATTGGTTTCCGAACATTTCATTACCAGGCTGGTAACATCTATATCAGAATTTAGAGCAGGGTGTCAAACTCAATTTCATTGAGGGCCGGGTCAGGGTTGTGTTTGACCTCAGGGGGCCAGGGGGGGCAGTGGTGGGTCTCCCCCAGTTCGCACCAGTTCTATAGAACCAATAGTAAAATGGTTACTCCGCCCACCAACCCCAATGTCATCAGAACGCTTCTGCGCATGTGCAGAAGAGTAAAGCGAGCGTGCGCACGCTTGGCCCCATTGCGAACTGGTAGTAAAGGTAAGTAGAACCCACCCCTGCCGGGGGGGGGCATGACCAGGGGGTGGGGCCAGCTCAACATCACTCATGTCGAGGGCGCCTGTGGCAGCCCGAGCGCTCTGCCAGCAAAAACGGGCTCCCGAGCTCCATTTTTGGCTGCGACGGCCTCCTGCAACCGTCTGCCAGCTAAAATGGAGTCGGGAGGGTGTGGCAAAGGCACCACCGGCTGGTCCTTTGCTGTTTCCAGGGCAGCCCCATGGGACAGTTTTAAGCACCCTGCAGGCTGGATATAGCCCCCGAGCCTTCAGTTTGAAACCCCTGGTTTAGAGGGTATCAATTTTAATGTTTCAACATTATTGTTGAACATTATTACAGTCTTAAGACAGACTCCATAGATAAACTAGGACATAAAAGAAAGTAAATACACTGAAATAGAATTTGAATAAACACGTTAGAACTCTTCTATTATGGCAAGTCCTACATCCTAGGAGGCAACTCTTTAGGTCATTTTTAGATTTCTGTTAGCCAAAAACCCCAGGGCCAGTTGTGATGGCACCAGGCTAAAAACCAGAAGTGCCAATCCCAGCTTAGACACAAAGTCAGGTGACTTTGGGCCAGGTAACTTCTCTCAGCTCAAGAAAGCAGGCAAGGGATCACTTCCAGAAACCCTTGCCAAAAAAGCCTGCCAGGGATACGTCCAGGCAGTTACCAGGAGTCATCAGTAATTAGAAGGCACGCATATGTGGGCACATTCATGCCCACCCACCCACCCAAAAATAGAACTCAGTGAGGCAGCCAAGCATTTTAGTTCTTAGGATTTAGTTCTTTAGTTTTTATAGCCACAAATATAAAATTTGCATTCTAATATTTTATGTTCTAGTATTCAAATTCTGATCTGCAAGGGCAAAGCTTCTGCATGGCTAGGTTGATTTACATTCTTAGACTGACCAGAAAAGGCTCTGGAGGAAGCCCTGAAACATTTAACATAGATTAAGATAAATGTCTTAATTTGCAGGATAATTTCTTGGACTTTTCTTAAGAGAACAATCCATCCTGTAGGTTTAGCTGACTTCACACTGTAAGAGCACATCCTCAATCTGTTACTTAATAGCCTCCTTAGCTTTGTTTAAACTTAACAGATATTCAGAGCCAGTCCATAACTGTGCAGTTTATTCAAAATAATTTCCCACTATTTTTATCTGGGTTTGTTCAATGCTATTGGTGTGGAAGAAACTCCTAATTGTCAAATTGTCCCACAAACAAACTACATTACTTTTCCAAATTTGGGGGAGAGCAGCTTCTAATCTGAATATCACTAATATCTGTTTAAATGGGTACTATATTGCTGTATATCTTGCAAATGTAATTCAGGACACTAAATTCAACCAATTGTTTCTCTGAAATTGACAGATTCTTGAAGAATATCCAAGAATAATAAACACAGAAATAAGCATGGCATAAATAAAGCTAATAATATCTACAAGGCATAATTCTGACTTCTCTGAAACACAGAAATCAGAGCCTCGGCAATTTCATTTGCGTAGGCCTGAAGCATTCAGGGAAGAGAACAGAAGATACCTTGATCAAGAGTGAAGTGGGATTTCATTTCATCAACAAAAGGAAAAAACTGCAGGTTGACTTATTGTGAATGTTTACATAAGACTGAGGCATTGTGAGAAATCGGCAGAAGGTCACTGTGAGCAGATGTGAAGTGAGATTTTGCCTTTTAGTTTTAAAGTAATAGACTAGAAATGCATTTATTTCTTTAAGAGGATTTATAAGTACTTATTGCTTTGGATACTTTTTTCATCAGACCTTTTTTGCTGTATTTTGCAAATACAACTTCTCTAGAAAACTTGGTTAGTGAATCCATGAACATTTGCATGTAGATAGAAGATATGATAAATCTCCTTGATCTCACAACATAGGAACAGACTCAACCAGTTTCTGAAAAACTGCGCATTGTAGGCCAGGTTGAATCCTAAAATGTTAAGGGAATTCATGGCAGCTTAGCATTCAGATAAATCAGCCATCAATAGATACAAAGAGATGAGCCACATTTGCACATTATTCAAAAAAGACAATAAAAAAGCTGAAAGGGAAACAAAAAGACCAGAACACATCATCTCCAATAACCAACACCCAGATAAACAGGGATTAACTCCAAACAAATAAGCAGAAAACTATATTCTATTCAAGCAGCTATCAAGGGGGGAAAAACCACCACCATCAACGCTTGTGGGGCAAACTACTGATATAAATAATGAACAATTCACTAACATGATGTTACATAATCAGGTAGTGAAACATTTGCAAGCAATCAAATCAGAGAACACTAAGGGCTCCACAATTCAACTCAAAAAGCAAAATTTATTGGCAATGGAAAACTTCCTCCATTCTTACTAGTTTTTCTTCAGAAAGGCTCAATTGATGTAAAAGAGGTATCTCTTCACTCAGCTCCTTCCTGAGCATCATAGTATGTGTATATATGCCAGTGGTGAAATGTAAAATTTGTTACTACCAGTTCTGTGGGCGTGGCTTTGTGAGGGGAGTGTAATATGATTGAGTGGGCATGGCCAACTTTTCTTTTTTTTACTTTTAGAACCATTTTTTTCTACAACCTCTTCAGCTGAAGAGATTGCAGGAAAAAAATGCTTTTAAAAGCCTCTGACAATCAGGCAACTCAGCTGGGATCGTCAGAGGCTTTTAAAGGCATATTTTTTTTTCTACAACCTCTTCAGCCAAAGAGGTTGCAGGAAAAAAATGCCTTTAAAAGCCTCTAATGATCCCAGCTAAGTTGCCTGATCGTCAGAGGCTTTTAAAAACATTTTTTTCTGCAACCTCTTAAGGTTGTAGAAAAATGCTTTTAAAAGTAAAAAGAGAAAGCCTCTGATGATTGCGCGGCTCAGCTGGGCATGGGGGGGGGAGCAGGGATTTTTGCTACCAGTTCTCCAAACCACCTGCTGCCATCACTACTGGATCGTGGGATCCAATCCGAACCGGGAGCATTTCACCCCTGATAAATGCATGTGCTGGGTTTTAAACTGCTGAAATGTTTCAAATTTGTTAAAATAATGTTTGAATTGTTCTACATTTGATCTGTATTTTAGTATCTAAACTTCTGCCTGCTGAAAACAGGAATCAATAAAAGAACTGTTATATCAGAAGAAAACAAAGAACTAATAAACATATAATCTGCACTAGGGTAATAGGTTTCTGGATAGCTCTTAAATATTTTTTGAATCGTTTTTGTTGCTATATGTCTGAATTTTAATAAGTCTTCATAGTTTAAAATCACCATTGCATTTTTAAAAAAATATTTTTTGTTTTTAAAAAACAGTCCTTTCATTTGTTGTCAGTATCCTCATGATAATATAAAAGATGAATAAATTAAGACAAAGCTTTACAGAGTCAACTGTATTTTCTTCATTTTCTTACAAATCAGAACAGGTGCCCCCCCCCCTTTTTTTTAACTTAGAACTCTAGCTTCTATTTTTCTGAGTGCCTTAGTAAGAAGATTGAATGTGCAGGTGTAAATACAGTAAGGAAATATATGTGTATGTGTAAATTTCTTTTCTTGTAGAGCTGAAATATTTTGTAAGCTTCAGAATGTGTGGCATTTTCCAAGTCTAAAGACGACATCAAGTAAGGCTTATCTATTTATTTATTTGATTGATGGGGTGAAGGTTTAGCACTGTCATCCTAGAGTAAAATAGTGAAATCCACTGTGGAATAATTTACTGTAATCTAGGAAAAAAATATGTGCTTTTCATACAGCATATGGTTAAAGATTGGGAAAGGCTATATTGTTGAACTCAGTTGGAAATCACATCCAAAAAGAGTTTTCGCAGACTTCTTCAAACCCATGTGTTTTCAATTTCCTGTGTTTACTATCCTTCAAACCATATTATGAGACTTGGTGAGAAAAAGGTAGAAATAATGAAACAAAGTAGATGGTGCATAGAATTTGTATCATTCTGTACTATTTTCAATATATTATCCACACTCAGGCTCATTGTATATGGATGGAAAAGCCAAATTCTTCACTGCTTTCAAAAATTCACATTTAATCCAAGGTCTGGTATACAGCTATTTTCTTTAAAAAAAAACATTCGTTAATACTGAAATTGAAATTAAATATCCATGTGGTATGGGTAATATTTTAGACAAAGAGTAAGAAAGAATCATTTGATTTTCTCAGGCTATTTTTGGGGAAGTGTCAAAATATGCAGGATGTTGGGAAACCACCAGCTAGGCTGAAAGCAGGAGTCAAACAGGGTTTTAGCTTAGTGTCCATTCACAGCTGCAAAAGACATAAACTTGACCCTTCCCAAGATTCATGAAGCCTTATCTGGTACTCCCAGGGAAAGGCAAATTGTCTGGCAAAATTCTTGTAAAATAGGTGAAAGTCAATAAAGTGCTTGCTTCAGCTATTTCATAATGGCTTTGGTTGCTGGTGTTTGACACAGGATAATAGTTAGGAGATTCTGATTACAGTTCGGATGTTTGAATGTAAATGTGATGCTGACACACACATACAATGTATAAGGCTCTGAAGCAATACCATGGCCACCATCTTATCTACTTTGACTCTTCCTTAGGAAGGAGGCCACTGCCACAACCCTGGTACAGACCTGATATTGCATATCAATTAAGGAAATTGTAGAGCAGAAGGATGTAGATTCTAATGATTGTGTAGTTTGCTAATTAGATGGGAAGTCTCTGAGAAAAGATAAGAAGCAAGAAATATGATTTCTCTATTTAGTACAAACGTTGCATGTCATATCATTGATCTTAGAAAATTGCAATCATTTCATTATTTACAGTATTTTTTAAAATCACTTTAATTTCAACCAGTTTCAGAAATGGCAGTTTCAGCAATATCATTTTTAATGTATAATTATGATATCAAACTTTTCATATACAGCTTTTCAAAGAGATTTGTAAGAGCATATTACCAATCACTCTAAAAACTATGTAAGCAGATATTTTTACATTTATATATTTGTCTGCGAATAGGGGAAGTGTGTTTTTCATATTAATAGTTGGCATTTCTTAATTATAGTTTCCATTTTCCCCCCCAGAATGCTTTGTAATTATGTCAGGTTCAGAAAAAGAAAGCTATAGCTTTCATTAATGTTTTTCATGTCAAAAG
The DNA here is from genome assembly GCF_059756535.1 of Pantherophis guttatus. Taxonomy (NCBI): domain Eukaryota; kingdom Metazoa; phylum Chordata; class Lepidosauria; order Squamata; family Colubridae; genus Pantherophis; species Pantherophis guttatus. Next base: position 143,645,128 of record NC_142066.1, on the reverse strand, counting down.
AATTTCAAAACTCTTTTTAAAAGCCTGAAAAGCAGGAGGGAAATAATTCAGGTCAAGTTGATTGTTTATTTTAAAAAGTGTATGTTGCATTCATATTGCATAAAAATCAACACTCTAAAAATGTTGTAGTTAGAACTTTAAAATGTGAAAAAAATGAGGGCAATGGGACTAGCAATGGAATTTGATGTCTACATCATGTTTATACAGTTGAAATATTCTGCAGATGTTCTTGGCATGGCTTACAGGGCACTCCTTGGCTTCTAACATTTCTATCATTTTTTCCTCAAAACTGTCTTCATGTTCTCAGTAAATATAGGTGTGTTTTTATTTTTATCCTTCCCATTATTTTCAATAAAGAACAGGTAAAGGCATAAAGAGTTTTTTTTTCTCTGTCTCTATAGAGTTACCATAATCATTAAGGGACAGAAAGCTATTTGTGGCCTATGACAACCTCTAAATAGATATCACTACATTATTTTATTATTTCAACATTCTGTATGGAAACATGCATGTTGGCACATACATTGTAGGGGGGAAAAACAATCCAGTGATATACCTGGATAAATTTGTTTTTTCTTGTGACTAAAGATAATTTAAGAATTGGATAGGACTCTTAGTTTGATCTTAATTTTGGTGTTATTCTATGTTCATCTGGGTGTTGATTACTGGTGCAGAGGTATTTTGATATTTTTGTTCCCTTTTTGGCTTGTTCATTGTTTCTTTTGCACAGTAGGTAGATGTTGTTTATGTCTCTGTGTCTATTGATGGCCAATTTGTCAGAATGCTTCCAGTAATTCTCTAAAATATTTGGACTTGGCTCAGTTTAGAATGGTTGCAGTTTCCCAGTTGAAACTGTGGTTAGGTTTGTCCATATATTGTGAAATTAAAGAATTTTCATCATGTCTTCTGACTGCTAGTTGGTACTCATGGATGCATTCTGCTAGTCTGCCTATTCGTCCTACACAGTGGCTGTTACTCTTATTTCATTGTAACCTGTAGATGACTCCTGTTTTTTTGTTTTTTTTTCCTTCTGGGACTGCTGTGGCTTTTAGCTTACTTCAGATGTGTTGAAGGGTTTTAGTTCATTTGTCTGAAAATTTTGATTCCATTTGGTTATTATAGTTGGTTTCTGAAATGTTTTTGAAGTATGGTAGTGCTATCCTTTTTACAGCTTGTATTGGTTGTGCTATATTGAGTTGAGTGGTCAGGCATTCTTTTTTTTTTTAATGAAGTTGTGTGGATATCCTTTTAGTTGGAATGAAATCTCTGCAAGAAAAAAATCAAGAGAGAGCACCATTAGAGAAACATCTTTTGAAATATATTGATTCAATTGTACAGCCTTAGTTGCTTACTACTACAGTGTTTTGTTCATGTCTAAAGAAGACATTCCTCTTGCTATTTACTAAGTCTCAACAAGGTGCTTTATATTGCACAGACAATATGATTCTTTTCACCAAAGAGTAGTTGTGATTCATCAACAAGAAACTATGTTTTTTTCACCTGAAATGATAGCGGATTGCCCTTACACTATCCACCAGTTAAATCACTGGAATTCTGGTTATTCAATCATTTTTTTTATCCTTTTTGTTTCAACTCAATAAACTAGATTTGAAGCTCTTTAACCAAAGATTTCAGCCACTGTAGAGGAAGTTTATAATTCAATGCCAAAGTGAAGTATCACCATTGGATCATGGTGTCAAATGAGCTGATTTTTGAGAAGTTTTCCAGAAATCACTTGGGAGTCTATATATTCTCTGTTCTTCATGCTAATGATCTTATAGTTGCTTTTGCTTTCTCTGTTGTGCTGGTTAGTTTCACGAGATTAATGCCTGGAAGAATAAACAAATCAGGAAACCTTTCAAGTACCTGTTCATAATGACCAGAAATATCTTAAAAACTAGATAGAATAAAGCCCTGTAGAGCAGTACCAGTATTTTCTAGGACAAAGTGGAACATATTTTTGTTGCATTCTTCGCTCTCCTGTGATTACTTTGTATGAGGAGCTCTTGTTTGTTTTCACTTCTATCTGCTTAATGGCCCATTGCAGCACAAATAGTGCTCTTTACAATGAGAAAAATGCCTAGAATGTGGGTAATCAGTGACCAACCTCTGTTTACACCTTTGCTTCTTAAATCTAAGTGACCCAATTTGATTTCCTGGAAACCTGAAAAGTCAGAACAACTGCAAGTTGATGTGCCATTTATAAAATGAGCAATTAGAAAGTATAACAGCATTGTATTGTGCTTTTGTTTTAGGTTAATCTCACATTATTTCTCAGGGCAGTTAGGATTTTGCTGAGCAATTACAACCAGTGTTTTCCAACTTGGCAATTTTAAGGTGGGTAGACTTCAACTCCCCAAATTCCTCAGCTAGAAATTCCACACATCCTAAAGCTGCTTTGTTGAAAAACATTGTCTAAATTTTCAAAGTCATTTCAGGAATAAATTATCTCTCTATTTTGCCTCCATTGGACTTATCCACTGAACTGGACTGAACTAACTTGAGAACATTGTCTTTATGAAAAGACTAATAACTGGCGTGTCAGTCAATGCATCTCTGATTACATAGGGAGTCCTTGATTTATGGCCCAATTTGGCCTAGAAAATGTAATTAAGCAGTGCAACACAATCATCACATGATTATGATTCACAATTTTTCCTGCTAAACTTTACCATTGATTTTGCTTGTTGGAAGCCAAATGGGAAGATGGAAAATGGTGGTCACATGACCCTAGGATGCTGTGATTGTCACAAAAAATGCATCTGAATCATGACCACATGACCTCAGAGATAATGCAACAGTTGTAAGTATGAGGATTGGCCATAAGTACTTTTTTCAGAGCCATCATAATTTTGCATGGTTGCTAAAATAATAGTCATAATTCAAGGACTACATTAAAAGACTCAGTTATATGACGTCCTGGGAAAATCTAAGCATGAGAAATTAACAAGAAGTAAATGGTATGAAGATGTCAGGGTTTCAGACTAGATTAAGAGATTGAAAAAAACTGCATAAGGCAAAGGCAAGCCACATCTATATTACTGCGAAGAAATCGGCACATTTATTTCCGTGAAGTCATCACCAACCGAGTTCAATTGAACTTTACTTTTAAAATCCATTCCTCCCAATATTTAAAACAAGCCAATTGAAATCAGTGATATATCACTTAATTTTTTTAAAAGCCTCGAGTGATGGAGTGCTCACAACTTCTGAAGGAAAGCTGTTCCACTGGTTTATTGTTCTCACTGCTAGGAAATTTCTCCTTAGTTCAAGGTTGCTTCTCTCCTTGATTCGTTCCCATCCATTGTTTCTTGTTTGCCTTCTGGTGCTTTGGAAAATAGGTTGACCCCTCATCTTTGTGATTAATTAGAAAACTAATGAAAAGCTTATGTGAATTTTAACAATATTTGGGGGGTTCTGGAAGGAACTTTTCAAAACACACAAAGAAAATATGTCTGTGGAATATATTTCTGTCCTGACTTGGAATCCAGGCAAAGGAGACTGTACCAATCCAGAATGCAGGAACCTATAAACAATGCCTTCCTTCACTTCTGAAGTTATGTAAAAATATGCAATAAAGTTCAAAATAAAAAAATAGGGTTATGAAATGAAAACATATTTTTCTTGTTATTTTTCTTAGGCCAAGGTATTTTAACCAAATGCAGCCATTCATTAGAGCCATTCATTATATTCCCCTTTTCTTTAGACTTCCTTAGAACTGGTATCTTTGAATAGTTGTATCTACACCTTTTCTAATGATTCTGGGCTAGAAGGCTGTATTTTAATGTCATTTATATAAGCATGAAATGACTGCTGCATTCACATTGATGGTGTGATATTGGAATACCAAATGCTCACTGATAACTTATCTAAAGTACAAAGATTGGGAAGCAAGTGATAATTGCTAATGAAACATAATAAACTGGATTGTTAATAAAAGACCTTATGGTTTCCTATTTTTGCTGCAAGCTGACTATCCTTCTTGAAAAAGTATTTTTGACATCATTTCAATGTAACTGAAGCAGAAATATGGATATACTCAAGATATGCTAAGAAGCTTCATCTTTAAAAGTAGGACTCAAGCTTTAGTCTACAGATGCAAGAGAATTATGGGATTAGGACCCAAACTTCAGCAACTTCAGCTGGATCTAAACAGAGGACCTTAAAGATTGACCTTGTCAGCCTTTTTATAACCCTTCACCTACCTTCTGCTATGTCCAGGTAGATGTGGTGTCAATTGTGCAAACAGTGGGGAAACCCAGAGATAGTGAACAGAAGTAGGCAAGCTTTTGGTGTCCACAGATGTGTTTACTATTTTTAGAAGACTAACATCCCATGGCAAGCACTTATAGGTAGTCCTCAATTTAGGACCAGAATTTCCATTGCTAAAGCAAGTTGGTGGTTAACTGAGTCATGCCTAATTTTGTGGGCTTTTTCTGGTTGTTAAGCAAATCATTGCAGTTGTTAAGTGAATTAGGCAACCGTTAAATAAATCTGGTTCTCCCCCATTGACTTTGCTTGTTGGTAATTGCAAATGGTGATTGTGTGACCCCAAGACACTGCAGCTATCATAAAGTCACTTCAAACCAATGTAACCAAACTAATGGAAACTGAACATTTAAGAGATACACACTGTTGGTTGATTGATTTTAATTTGTCTTAGTTGTTATAATTGTTCTTTATTCATCTGTTTTAATTTTTTCTTATTGTGGATACAACAACAGGGAATACACCTAGATATTATAAAGCCGCTCAGAATCACTTCAAACTAATGGAACCAAACTAATGGAAACTGAACATTTAAGAGATATAAATTGTTGGTTGACTGATTTTAATTTGTCTTAGTTGTTGTAATTGTGCTTTATTCATCTCTTTTAATTTTTTCTTATTGTGAATTCACCACCAGGGAATGACCCTAGGTGGATTTATGATTATGTGATTAAATATTTTTCATCTTCTGATACAAAAACACATTACTTCATTTGCTTCAAAACAAAGTCTTCAAAAATAGTGTTATTGCTTTTAAAATAAGAGACAATGTTATCGTGTGAAAATGTCAGCTATTTTTTGCATAGTCACATTTATATAGTTCACTGCTTTCAACCAAACTTAATAAGTGTAGCACATTATATAAGGTGTTATGGAAGCCCTGTCCTTATATCACTTACAAGATGCTGTTCTGATAATCCTTTTCAATAAAGGCATAATGAAGTTCAATACATTCTGAATATTATTTTTGGTTATGTAAGTCATAGTTGAAGGTCTATTGACACTCTTGCTACAGCAGTTAAGACTCTTTCTCATTTAATAAACCTTCAAAACAAAGTTGCTTGCCACACTATGTTGGAGGGCCCTGTCCTCAGTGGAGCCTCTTTTCTCCAAAATCCACTGAATCCAATCTATATGATTGCTCGTATTCATAACACCTATGGTTTAGGCTAAGGTGATCAAACCGGTCAGTCCTAGAGGATATCAACCCTGACTGCTCTTTAGAAGGACAGATCCTGAAGATGAAACTCAAATACTTTGGCCACTTAATGAGAAGGAAGGACTCACTGGAGAAAAGCCTAATGCTGGGAATGATTGACGCAAAAGAAGAGGACAGCAGAGAATGAAGTGGCTGGATGGAGTCACTGAAGCAGTAGGAATGAGCTTAAATGGACTCCAGAGGATGGTGGAGAACAGGAAGGCCTGGAGGAATGTTGTCCATGGGGTCACGATGGGTCAGACATGACTTCGCAACTAACAACAACAACATGGTTTAGGCTACAATGATATGTGTATTATAAATCTAGGACTGGGGTGTCAAACTCGATTTCATTGAAAGTTGCAGTACTTAATAGAAAACCTTGGAATCTTTTGTTATTCAAAAATACATATACATACATATATGTGTGTATGTATATGTGTATGTGTCTATATCTATATTTATATCTATCATCTATATCTATCTATCTAAACTGAATAGTAATCATTATTAGTTTTAGTTTTAGGGTTGTTGTTTTTTTTGCAGGCAACTGTAATTTGTATTTGCAGGCAACTGTATATGTATTTAAATGTTAAATACATTTGAATGGCAGTTATTCATATATCATTAAGTTGCCTGCAAAAAACAGAAAGCCAATAATGATTGCTATTCAGTTAAATGAAAATATCCACCCTTTTCTGTTCCCTAGGTTAGCTCTTAGACCATTGCAAAAGGTAAATTGGAGTTGAAAGAAAATTGATTAATCATGGTGATTGACTCATTCATTTACAGCAGATTAACGCCTAGATTTTTAATCAGCTGTTAATTGCAGTAAAAGGGCATGAAATGCTTTTGGGCTCTCTTGGAAAAAGCAAACAGCACAATAACTTCAAGTAATCATTATTGTGAGCTGGTTTACAATATTTGTGGCGGAATAACAATTCCACACCCAATGAGTAGGGAAAACCAATTGCAGCAATCCTTGGATCTGTCCTATAGAAGTAGGTATCAGCAGTGCAATGTTTATTTCTAAATGGTTAAAAATGATTAGTACTTCTAAACACGTGCATAGAACAATGTGTTCATCTGTTATTGTTTTAATGTATACTCATAAGGTTACATTTTGCCTTTTTAACATGTAGAAAGAGATTTTGTTCACTCTATGATATTTTAAAGGGACGCGGGCTCAGTGACTAAGACGCTGAGCTTGTCGATCAAAAGGTCGGCAGGTCAGTGGTTCGAATCCCTAGTGCCGCGTAACAGGGTGAGCTCCCATTACTTCTGCCAATCTAGCAGTTCAAAAGCACATAAAAAAATGCAAGTAGAAAAATAGGAATCACCTTTGGTGGGAAGGTAACAGTGTTCCATGTGCCTTTAGCGTTTAGTCATGCTGGCTACATGATCACGGAGACGTCTTCGGACAGTGCTGTCTCTTTGGCTTTGAAACAGAGATGAGCACTGCCTCCTAGAGTCAGGCACAACTAGCACATATGTGTGAGGGGAACCTTTACCTTATGATCTTTTAAAATGATGACTAGTCACTTATCTATATTAGAATACCTTGACACATGTACTAATTTTATTACCTTGATTTCCTTGCAGGTGAACTGTTTCTTATAAACATTGTCATGCTGAAGGAGAAGAGCCTTTATTTGTCCCTTTTATTTTTTTGAAAGACTTGATAGAATGACTTGTATACTGCAAACAAATGACAAAAGTAATAAAAATCCTTTTCATAATTGATTTCTACATCTTGATGGCAATTACTGAGAAAATGAATATTTGTATTTATACACAGGTATGGTAGTCCTGGAGTTACAACCATAATTGAACCTGGCAGTCCTAAGTCATGATGATCATAAGATGAATCATGATATGACTGGATCCAATTTTATGATCTTTTTCGCAGAGGTCATTAAGCGAATACTAAGCATACTTTGCTATGGGGTAGCTTTTGCCTGAAACCAGAAGTAAAGATTGATTTCCAGCAAAACTTGTAAAAGGCAGTCATATGATTATCAATATGGGCCAGTTGCCAAGCCCCCCAAATGCAGTCACATGACCATGGAAGCAGTGATGTAGGAACTTCAAAACTGGGTCAAAAGTAGATTTTGGGAGATCTGTAATACAGTAACTTCCAACAGTTGCTAAGTAACAGTCAAGGACAACTTGTATAGAACTTTGGTAGTGAATACAGTAATAGGAAATATAATAAGAAATATATTATATTATAATATAAGAAATATCCAAGGCAAACATTCTTCTGGTATGAGAGGTCCCATCTCCCAGATCATAAGAATGTGAAAAAAGTCCATATAGATGCAAATGAACCTCTGGAGATAATATAGGGTTGGGCGTATCAATGCAGAATTTTGAGTGGTGTGGTGGCCTAGAGGTGAAGCTCTCACCTTAC